>NW_020923954.1:0-3697 GCF_003984885.1 Neopelma chrysocephalum | reverse complement strand
GCCTGGAAAAGGAGAAATCCTGAAAAAATCTGCCTGGGAAAGGGGAAATCCCAAAAATCCCAAAAAAATCTGCCTGGGAAAGAGGAAATCCCAAAAAATCTTCCTGGGAAAGGGATCTTTGCCGGGAAATGGGAGGATTTTCTTGGGAAACGGAAGGATTTTCCCAGAAAACAGGAGGATTTTCCCAAAAAACAGGAGGATTTTCCCAGAAAATGGGAGGATTTTCCCAGAAAACAGGAGGATTTTCCCAGGAAACGAGAGGATTTTCCCAGGAAATGTGAGGATTTTCCTGGGAAATGGAAGGATTTTCCCAGAAAACGGGAGGATTTTCCCAAAAAACAGGAGGATTTTCCCAGAAAACAGGAGGATTTTCCCAGGAAATGGGAGGATTTTCCCAGGAAACGAGAGGATTTTCCCAGGAAACGAGAGGATTTTCCCAGGAAATGTGAGGATTTTCCTGGGAAATTGAAGGATTTTCCCAAAAAACGGGAAGATTTTGCCAGAAAATGGAAGGATTTTTCCAGAAAATGGAAAGATTTTCCCAGAAAATGAAAGGATTTTCCCAGAAAACGGAAATATTTTCCCAGGAAATCACAGGATTTTCCCAGGAAATGGGAGGATTTTCCCAAAAAACAGGAGGATTTTCCCAAAAAACAGAAGGATTTTCCCAGAAAACGGGACAATTTTGCCAAGAAATGGGAGGATTTTGCCAGGATTTTGCTGGGAAAGGGGAGTTTTCCCGGGAAATTCCGGTGCTTTGCCTCCTCTGGGCGGTTCCTTGGGATATCCCAGCATTCCCAAGCCTCTGGAATTACCTGGATTTGCCTGAGAAGTTTGGGAATCTGGCGGCAGCTGAGCTTGTGACAGGCCTGTCTGTAGGCTGCCAGGATCTCATCCACTGTCACGTTCTGGGCTGGAAAAAAAACGGGAAAAACATTGGGATAACGCCAGAATTCTGGGAATTACGGTCCCTTTCCCCCCCACTTGTCATTCCCCGGGATTTCCAGGGATTTTCCCAGGATTTCGGGATGTTCCGACGCAGAGAAACCCAGCAGGGATTTTGTCTTTCCCAAAAAATTTAGGGAAAAGGGGGAAAAAGAGGCAGAAAAGCACTGGGAAAAATGTTGGGATAACACTGGAATTCTGGGAATGTTGGTCCCTTTCCCCCCCACTTGTCATTCCCTGGGATTTCCAGGGATTTCCTCAGGATTTAGGGATGAAGGAGGAGCCCAGCAGGGATTTGTTCCCAGAGATTTCTTTCCCAAAAAAATTAGGGAAAAGGAGGGAAAAGGGGCTGGAAAAGCACATCCAGAGGCTCTGGCTGTGCTTCCCAGTTTTTTGGGGATGGGAATGAGCTTTTCCTGCTGCTTTTCCCGGGAATTCCAGCCCCTTTTGAGGAGTTTTTGGGTGGTTTTTCCATCAGAGATTCCCGGATTTTCTATCATCCAGAGTGGATTTTTCGGGATAAGAGGATTTTTTGGGAATAGAGAGATGAGAAATCCCTGAAGAGCAAGAATGGGAACGAACATGGAATGGGAATGAGCTTTTCCTGCTGTTTTTCCCGGGAATTCCAGCCCCTTTTGGGGGGGTTTGGGGTGATTTTTCCATCAGAGATTCCTGGATAAGAGAATTTTTTGGGAATAGAGGGATGAGAAATCCCTGAACATCAGGAATGGGAACGAACTTGGAATGGGAATGAGCTTTTCCTGCTGCTTTTCCCGGGAATTCCAGCCCCTTTTGGGGCTTTTTGGGATGTTTTTTCCACCGGAGAAGCTCCGGATTTTCCCCCATCCCAAGAATTCCGGGCTCATCCCGAGCTCAGGACATTCCCAGAGGAACAAACATCCTGAGGAATTCCCTGAATCACTGGGAAGCCGAGCTGGAGAAACCAGATTCCCAAACTTTGCTCCCATTCCCGAAGGATTTCGACATCCCCACGATCCAAACCCTCCTCCGGCTCTTCCCACATTCCCAACAATCCCCGGGCGGGAATGTGGCTCCCACATCCCAAAAAAACTCCTCCTGGAGACGCCCAAATCCAACTTTTTGGGCTGTTTTTGGCCCTAAAACCATTCCCAGGGCACTGAAATTCCCACTTTTCCAGGAGCTGGAGGGACAATCCAAGGAAATTCCATGTCTGGGCTGGGGGACAATCCATGGAATTCCATATCTGGGGACAATCCATGGAATTCCAGGGGCAGGAAAAGAGGAATCCCGGCGGTTTTCAGCCCTGAAACCATTCCCAGGTCACCCAAATTCCCACTTTTCCAGGAGCTGGGGGAGAATCCATGAAATCCATGGAATTCCACCCCAGATTCCCACTTTTCCAGGAGCTGGAGGAGAATCCATGGAATTCCAGGGGCAGGAAAAGAGGAATCCTGGCAGTTTTTGGCCCTAAAACCATTCCCAGGTCACTGAAATTCCCACTTTTCCAGGGGCTGGGGGACAATCCAAGGAAATTCCACGTCTGGGGGGAGAATCCATGGAATTCCAGGGGCAGGAAAAGAGGAATCCCGGCGGTTTTCGGCCCTAAAACCATTCCCAGGCCACCCAAAATTCCCACTTTTCCAGGGGCTGGGGGACATTCCATGAGAAAGAATCCCTGGAAAAGCCAGGATGAGGCTCTGGAAAAGCTCCAGAGGGAACAGCAGGGCAGGAATCCTGGAATTTGATCCCGAAAGGGGAGCCCAGGGGAGGGATCATTAAAGGCAGGAATAATTAATTCCCAATTAAAAGCAGGAATAATTAATTCATGAGCCCTCCGGGCTGGAATTCCACACCTTCCAAAGGGGGGGAAAACGTGGAAAAAACCCTCGGGAATGTCAGAAATAACGACAGGAAGGGGTTTTGTGGGAATGGGAGGGAGGAAATTCGGGATCAAAGGGAAGTTTTGTTCCCAAAAATGTCCCTTTGGAGCCAAAAAAAGACATTTTGGGACCCAAAATTGTCACTTTAGAGCCCAAAAAGGGCCATTTGGGGCCCAAAAATGCCACTTTAGAGCCCAAAAAGAGCCAATTTGGACCCAAAAATGCCACTTTGGGACCAAAAAAGGACATTTTGAGCCCAAAAATGCCACTTTAGAGCCCAAAAAGGGCCTTTTGGTGCTCAAAAATGTCAGGTTGGAGACAAAAAAGGACATTTTGTGCCCCAAAATGCCACTTTGGTGCCCAAAAAGGGCACCAAACCTCCCTCCCCGGTCCCAAATATCCCCTCACCCCAGTCCCAAACTTCCCTCACCCAGGTCCCAAACATTCCAACTCCCTCGATCCCAAACATCCCATTCCCGATCCCAAACATCCCCTCACCCCGATCCCAAACATTTCAACCCTCCCGATCCCAAACATCCCTCAGGCCGGTCCCAAATATCCCCTCACCCTGATCCCAAACATCCCCTCACCCTGTTTCCAAACATCCCTCATGCCGATCCCAAACATTCCAACCCTCCCGATCCCAAACATTCCAACCCTCCCGGTCCCAAACATCCCATTCCCAATCCCAAACCTCCCTCCCCGATCCCAAACCTCCCCTTCCCGATCCCAAACCTCCCTCACCCCACTCCCAAACATCCCTCACCCTGATCCCAAACATCTGTCCCCGGTCCCAAACATCCCATTCCTGGTCTCAAACATTCCAACGCCCCGGTCCCAAACATCCCATTCCCGATCCCAAACATCCCCTCACCCCGATCCCAAACATT
>NW_020923953.1:3208-4651 GCF_003984885.1 Neopelma chrysocephalum | reverse complement strand
CCATCCCCACATTCCAGAAAAATCCCTCTGACTGGATCCTGAGTGTCATTTATCCTGGAATCCTGGAATGGTTTAGGTGGGAAGGGCCCTTAAATCCCATCCCATTCCATGTTCAGGGACACCTCCCACTATCCCAGGTGGCTCCAACCTTTCCTTGGACACTGCCAGGGATCCAGGGGCAGCCACAGCTTCTCTGAGAATTCCAGCCCAGCCCCTCCCCACCCTCCCAGCCAGGAATCCCTTCCCAATCTCCCCCCCAAATCTCCCCTTTCCCGGTGGGATCCATTCCCTGGGTCCTGTCCCTCCATGCCTTCTCCCCAGTCCCTCTCCAGCTCTCCTGGAGCCCCTTCAGGCTCTGGAATGTGCTCCAAGCTCTCCCGGGATCCTTCCCTTCTCCAGCCTGGCCATTCCCAGCTCTCCCAGCCTGGAGCCAGAGCAGAGGGGCTCCAGCCCTGGCAGCATCACCGGGGCCTCCTCTTGTCCCACTCCCAGATTTCCACGACCTGCCCGTGCTGGTCCCAGAGCTGGAGGCAGCACTTCCCAGCTGAGGCGGCTCCGATTCATCCCAAAATTCTCCCACTTGGCTGAGTTGTGGACACCCCTTTCCCCAGGAAAGGATCATCTCAGCAACTTTTTCCAAGAGGGAAACTCGGACTCGTGCCCTGGTGCTGGTGGGCTCTGGGCTCTTCCCTCATCCCGCAGCAATTTTCCACCTGGAGAAAACGACCCGTTTCTCCTGTTTTTTTTCCCCCACAGTTGTTTATCTTTGCGACAGAGCTTCCAGCCCTTGCCCGAGGGCTCTTTCACCCCTGGACTTTGAGGCGCTCATCATTTTTCCCTTTGTTTTGCCTCCCCTGGAATCGTTCCCGGGTGGAATTACCGCGTCACTCGAGAGCCCCGGGCTCCTCAATCGCCCCGTCTGGGCTCGGGCTGGCCGTGCCCTGCCCCGGTGGCCGCCGTCCTCCCGTCCCCTCCGGGTTGGATTCCCCTTTGTCCGCCTCCTGAATTATTCACGGGGTGGAAAACGAACCGCGGGCCGTCCCTTTGTCCCTTTGTGTGGCCCCTCCGCAGTCCCTTTGTCCCTTTGTGTCCCCCCCGCAGACGAACCCGCGGTGCTGGAGCCGGAGGAGCTGGACAGGAGGGCGCTGAGGGGCGGGGGGGGGCTGGAGCCCGACACGGTCTCGCTGGCCTCTGTCACCGCTGTCACCACCAATGTGTCCAACAAGAGGTGAGGGCACGGCCCCCCAGCCGTGTGTACCTGGCATCGTCCCTGTCCTTGTCCCTGACATTGTTCCTGACATCGTCCCTGTCCTTGTTCCTGTCCTTGTCCCTGAAATCATCCCTGGTGTTGTCCCAGAAATCATCCCTGGTCTTGTCCCTGAAATCATCCCTGGCGTTGTCCCTGTCCTTGTCCCTGTCCTTGTCCCTGTCCTTGTCCCTGTC
>NW_020923953.1:0-3198 GCF_003984885.1 Neopelma chrysocephalum | reverse complement strand
GTCCCTGTCCTTGTCCCTGTCCTTGTCCCTGTCCTGGTCCCTGTCCTGGTCCCTGTCCTGGTCCCTGTCCTGGTCCCTGTCCTTGTCCCTGTCCTTGTCCCTGACATGGTCCCTGTCCTTGTCCCTGACATCATCCCTGTCCTTGTCCCTGCCATCATCCCTGCCATCATCCCTGGCATCATCCCTGCCATCATCCCTGTCCTTGTCCCTGCCATCATCCCTGCCATCGTTGCCCCATGGAGCCAGCGGGGTGTGGGTTGTTTTGGGGGGGCCCTGCTGCAGAGATCACCCTGGTTCAGGGGGGTTCCAGAGCCAGCAGGGTGTGGGTTGTTTTGGGGGGGCCCTACTGCAGAGATCACCCCATTCCAGGGGGTTCCAGAGCCAGCAGGGTGTGGGTTGTTTGGGGGGCACCTGCTGCAGAGATCACCCCGTTCCAGGGGGTTCCAGACCCCCCCCCCCCGGGTTTGTGTCCCTGTGATTCCAGCAGAGCAGGAGCTCCCGGGGTGACCCTGGGAATGCTGTGTCACAGCCCGGGGCGAGGGCACCGGGAATGGCTTCCCACTGCCAGAGGGATTTTGGGAAGGAATTCCTCCCTGGGAGGGTGGTGAGAAGCTGGACTGGAATTCCCAGGGAAGCTGTGGCTGCCCCTGGATCCCTGGGAGTGCCCAAGGCCGGGCTGGAGCAGCCTGGGATGGCGGGAGGTGGAACCACACCATCATTCCCACCCAAACCATTCCATGGCTCCGTGAATCCCACCGAGGGTTTCTCCCGCCCCTCCAAAGGTCCAAGCCCGACATCAAGATGGAGCCCAGTGCTGGCAGGCCCATGGATTACCAGGTGGGTGACAACAGGGGGGGACCCTTTCCCAGGGAACAACTCCATGCTGAGCTCCCACAGAACTTCCCAGGAGCTGGAATTCAGAGGGTGGAGTGACAAACCCAAGATTGGGTTTATGAGCTGGGCGGGTTCTCCCATGTGATGTGGAGCCCAATTAAGCCCAAATTAAACTCTCCCAGGTTCCCCTTGGAGCAGCCCGGGATGGTGGAAGGTGTCCCAACCCGTGGCAGGGAACTGGGTGACCCTCAGGGTCCTTTCCAGCCCCACCCACCTGCTCCAGGGTTCCGTGATCCCGTTGTGATCCCGGCCGAGCTCTGATCCCACAGCTCGGATAAATCCACGTGGTTCCCACCTGGCTTGAAGGCCGCACCCTATGGGGCCAAAACAACAGGGAATTCCCGGGATCTCCTGCATCCCACACCCCCCTGGGATGTGCCCGAGCAACCCCGGTGTCCCCGGGATTCCCCGAATCCGGGAAAACGCCTCCAAAGGAGGGGCAGGGAGAGGAATCCCGGCCCTGCCGGTGCCAGGGGGAGGTGAAGGTGCCCCCAAACTCCCCGTCCCCAGGTCAGTGTGACGGTCATCGAGGCCCGGCAGCTCGTGGGGCTCAACATGGACCCCGTGGTGTGCGTGGAGGTGGGAGAGGAGAAGAAGTTCACGTCCATGAAGGAATCCACAAACTGCCCCTACTACAACGAGGTGGGTCCGGGTTTGGGGAGGGCAATTCCAGGGCTGCTCTGCCCTAGGGGAAGGGGCATCACCCATCCCCTGGCGCTGCTTTGGGCTTTGTCCAGGTATCCCACATGGATCAGGGGTGGGAGCCCTGGAAAATATGGAAAATCCCGGATTTTGCCATTAGCTGTCAAAGCACTTTTGGATTTCCCGTCGTCTCCCGGGAGAGCCGATGAGCTCCAGCTTTTCCTTTGTGCTCTGGAAGTTCTCCTTGGGATCCAGAGCTGTAAAACTGTTTGGTGTTTCACCAAATTAATTCCACACCTTCCATGAGATCAATTCCCGGACTTTCCATTGGAATTCCACACTTTGGGATTGTTCAGGTGTCCCTTCACAGGGAAGGATTCCTTCCCAATATCCCATCAACCCTCTGGCAGTGGGAAGCCGTTCCCTCCTTGTCCTGTCATTCCATACCCTCTCCAACTCTCCTGGAGCCCCTTCCAGTGCCAGGAGGTGGAATCCGGGTGGAATTTGGAGCCTTTGGGGTTGGCGGGAGGTGCCCCTGGGGTCACCTGGGGTGGATTTTCTGAATTATCCTCGGATTTTCCAAGGGTTTAGTGCTTCCCTCAGCCCCACCCGGGGTCCAGAGGTCGGTGTTGGGGTCCCAGGGGAATGTCCCAGGTGCTGCAGGGGCTTTTCCCAGGGTTTTTCGACCCCAGGGATCCCCCCCTGGATCCTCCCTGACGGCTCCTCCTTCCCTTCCAGTACTTTGTCTTCGACTTCCACGTCCCCCCCGACGTCATGTTCGACAAGATCATCAAGCTGTCCGTGAGTCAGAGCCGTTCCCTCGGCCTTTTCCTGGGATTTGGGGAGAAAACGGCCCCTTTTGGGATGGATTTGGGCTCCTCGGTGGGAGATTCCCAACAGGAACCGAGGGGTTCATTCCCACAGCCCCCCCCCCCCCCCCCCCCCCCCCCCCCCCCCCGCTGGCAGAGCCCCCAGTCCTGAATTCCCTCCAATCCTGGATCCATCCAACTCCTGAATTCCCTCCAATCCTGGGTCCATCCAGCCCCTTCCCTCCAATCCTGGATCCATCCAGCTCCTGAATTCCCTCAAATCCTGGATCCATCCAACTCCTGAATTCCCTCCAATCCTGGATCCATCCAGCTCCTGAATTCCCTCCAATCCTGGATCCATCCAGCTCCTGAATTCCCTCCAATCCTGGATCCATCCAGCCCCTGAATTCCCTCCAATCCTGGATCCATCCAACCCCTTCCCTGAAATCCTGGATCCATCCAACCCCTTCCCTTAAATCCTGGATCCATCCAGCTCCTTCCCTTATATCGTGGATCCATCCAGCCCCTGAAGGATCAGCTCCTTTCCCATCCCACCCCAAACGCCTCTGGAAAGATCCTCGTGGCTCCCGGGGCACGGGAATGGGAACCCGACCGGTTTTCCCGTCTGGAATTCCAGGTGATCCACTCGAAGAACCTCCTGCGCAGCGGGACACTCGTGGGATCCTTCAAGATGGACGTGGGGACCGTTTATTCCCAGCCCGGTAGGGAATTTGGGAATGCTGCTGGAATTGGCCCTGTGGGAGCCGTGGGGGAACAACCAGGGAGGGGCTGCTTTCCTTGGAAAGCCCTTCAGCCTCTGGAATGTGCTCCAAGCTCTCCCGGGATCCTTCCC
>NW_020923952.1:0-1225 GCF_003984885.1 Neopelma chrysocephalum | reverse complement strand
TGCCTGCATGGAGTGTTCCAGACCCAGGATGTTCCAGGCACAGAATGTTCCAGGCGCGGGATCTTCCGGACACGGGATGTTCCAGATGTGGGATATTCCGGAGATGGAATATTCCGGCCACGGGATATTCCAGACATGGGATGTTCCAGACACGGGATGTTCCCGACCCGGGATGTTCCAGGCACAGAATGTTCCAGGCACAGGATCTTCCGGACACAGGATGTTCCAGACCGGGGATATTCCAGACATGGGATATTCCAGACACCGGATGTTACAGGCACGGGATGTTCCAGGCACGGAATGTTCCGAACACGGGATGTTCCGGATACGGGGTGTTCCAGACACGGGTGGTCCAGAGATGGGATATTGAGACATGGGATATTCCAGGCAAGGAATGTTCCTGACACGGGATCTTCTGGACACGGGATGTTCCAGACCCGGGATGTTCCAGAGATGGAATATTCCAGCCATGGGATATTCCAGACACGGGATGTTCCAGGCACGGAACCTTCCGAACACGGGATATTCTGGAGACGGGATATACCTGACACTGGATATTCCTGGCACCGGATATTCCTGACACCAGATACTCCTGACACCGGATATTCCTGACACCAGATATTCCAGACATGGAATGTTCCCGACATGGGATGATTCAGCCACGGGATATTCCAGAAACAGAATGTTCCGAACACAGGATGTTCCGGATATGGGGTGTTCCAGACATGGGTGGTCCAGAGACGGGATATTCAGACACGGGATATTCCAGGCACAGGATGTTCCAGGCACGGGATGTTCCAGACATGGGAAGTTGTAGGCACGGAACGTTCCAGACCCAGGATGTTCCAGGCACAGAATGTTGTAAGCACGGAATGTTCCAAACAAGGGATGTTCTAGACCCGGGATATTCCAGAGATGGGATATTCCGGACACGGGATATTCCAGACATGGGATATTCCAGACACAGGATTTTCTGGACATGGGATGTTCTGGTCAGGGGATGTTCCAGGCACAGAATGTTCCGAACACGAGATATTCTGGAGATGGGATATTCCTGACAACGGTTAGTTCTGACACCGGATATTCCTGACACCGGATATCCCAGACATGGAATGTTCCGGACACAGGATATTCCAGACACAGGATGTTCCAGACATGGAATGTTCCGAATACGAACAAAAGCTTAGAGCCTCAAGGTCTCAGGTGCAGCTGGTGGGACAGCCTG
>NW_020923951.1:0-2592 GCF_003984885.1 Neopelma chrysocephalum | reverse complement strand
GTGTATTTACAGTCAGTGTCTTCATTCCTGCAGGGTGTTAATGCCAGGGGTGGTCACACAGTGCCCACAGGATGTGTTCAGGTCTCTGCTGGGGTGGAAACAGTGGGGAACTGTCCTCAGAGGTCCTAAATTGCTGTGGAGTAGTTGGAGTGCAGGGTTAGAGCAGCTTTATCAGCTCAAATGTGCAGAGGAAGCTGCTGCCCCTGCAGGGACCTGCCCAGAGCCCGGATTGAGTTCCCCCTGGGAGAACCCTGGGCAGAAATGGGATGTCTTAGTTAATGCTCTCCAAAGGAGTGTGAAATTGCACTCTCAGTCCCAGCTGGGAAGAAATATTCCCCTGCTTCCCCATGTCCTGACCGCTCCAGACTGGAGTTCCTGTAGCTTTTTCCTTCTTTGTTGGGAATTCAATGGACAGAGGAAAACACAGAACTGACCCCAAAGCAGAGAGAAGCTCTGGGGCCACAGCACCTGCTCCCCCCTCTTCTCATCCCTTCAGGAGATAAAGAAATGGCCCCATTTCCCCTCAATGTACTATGCAAATCCTCCTTGAAAGCATGGGCATAATCCCATTTGCCAGTCAGATCCACTTTGGGCTGCTTCAAGTGGCTGTAAAAGCATCTTGCCTGGGGCCAAGTGGCCCTTGCACACTTGCTTTACCTGTGGAAAAAGGCAGGGAAAGCTGTTTTTTGTGTGAGCACCCTTCGTGTCTCAGTGTTTGTGATCTTGGGAATCCTCTCGAACCTGGAACAGTGGCAGATTATCTGTTGTCATAAGATATGTAGGTGGAGATTGTTTTGATATGTGTTTAAATCTGCCTTAAAAATGCAACTGATAGAAAACAGTGTAAAAAAAAAAAAAGGAAAAAAAAGAAAAAAGCAAATAAAAAGAAGAAAAGGAAGAAAAAAAGATAAAAAGGAGAATGAAAAAAAAGAGAGAAAAACAGGAAAAATGAAACAAATAATAAAAAAAGAAAGAAAAAAAGGGGGAAAAAAGGAAGCAGAAAGAAAAAAAAAGAAAAAAGAAAGAGAAAAGAGAAAAAGAAAAAGAGAGAAAAACTAAAAAACCAAAAAACGTATTATCCTCACTCACATAGCCAAGGGCCGCTAGAATCCGCCACAAGGACTACAACTCCCATGGTGCTCCGCGCAGCGCGCAGGCGCGGCGGCGGGCGTGCGGGGGCGTGGCCAGACGCTGATTGGCTGCTGCCGTGTTCGCTAAACGCGGTGCGCGCGCAGAGCGCCCTGTTGGCTGCTGGGAATCGGTGATGGCGGCGGGGCCTCCCTTTGTCTGTGAGACCTGGCGGGGGGTGCGGGGGAGCGCGGCTCTGGGGATCCCCTCGGGGGCTGCGGGGAGCGCGGCTGTGGGGGGAAAGGCTGGAGGGCTCGGGAGGGTTTAGCGGGGGGGGTTCGGGGATTCCCGAGGGTCAGAGCGCAGGGCCGTGTAACCCTCTCGGGGGCCGCGGGCCCCGGGAGGCCTCCCAAGAACCCGGATGTTCGATTCGATTCCTGAGAAAGTCCTTCGGAAAAAAAAATTCAAAAGCACCCAACCAAAAAAAGAACTCTAAGAAAACGAAAAGAGAGAAAAAGATGAAGGAAAAACTGCAAGGGCCAGGATTATTTGATTGCTTTACTTCAGTTTTTCCTTGCTCTCCTCCTTCTCAGATTCTTTGCTCCCTTCCTTTACAGAAAGCTCTTTTACTGTTCTGTGGTTTTGGGGTCCCTTAGAGGCTTTTAGGGATCGCTGAGGAGGTTTTGGGGGGTCTCTGAGGGGGTTTAGTGCCCTGAGGGGACTTAGGGAGAAGGTTGAAGGTCCCTGAAGGGGTTTGGGAATCCCTGAGGGAGTTTTGGAGTCTCCGAGGGAATTGGGAGGTCCTGGTAGGCTTGTGGGGGGGGTGTCTTTGAAGGAGTTTTGTGAGTTTCTAGGGGGATTTCAGAAGTCCCAGGGAGTTTTGAGGATCCCTGAGGGGTTTTTTGGGGTCCCTGAAAGGGCCTGGGGGGTCCGAGGTGGGTTTTGCAGGTCTCTGAGAGGGTTTAGGGGATCCTGGGGGGGGATGAGGTCTCTGAGGGGATTTGTGGGGTCCTTGAGGAGGTTTTGATGGGTCCAGAGGAGGATTTCTGAGGGGATTTCAGGGGTTTTGAGGGGATTTTATGGGGTCTCTGTGTTGACAGACCGACCCCAGGGAAAGGGGATCCCAATTCCCCCCCTGAACCCCAGAGACCCCCAAAACTCAGCACACAGAGACCCCACAGGGAAGGGGGCCCAGGGGTCCCCTAAAGCCCAGCAGTGGGTTTCAGGGGCTCCCCCAGCCCCCAGGGGAGGGGTCCTGGGGGTGCCTCCGAAAATCCAAGAGGAGAGATGTACCACATCTGGGTAAAGGGGATCCCAGTGCCCCCAGTGTATCCCAGTGACCCTCAGTATGGCCCAGTAACCCTCTCAGTGACCAGCCAGTGTGTCCCAGTGACCTCAAACTGCCCCCCAGTATGGCCCAGTGATCCTGCAGTGAGCACCCAGTAACGCAGTAACCCCCAGTATGGCCCAGTAACCTTCCAGTGTCCTCCTGTGTATCCTGGTAATCCCCCAGTAACCCCCTGG
>NW_020923950.1:0-6639 GCF_003984885.1 Neopelma chrysocephalum | reverse complement strand
GCATTCCATGAATCCACATTAAAGTGATTTTAAGTCAGACTTACCCAATTGACCAGCAAGGAGAAGCTCAGAGGAGAGTGGATTGAGTGGATTGAGGAGCTCTGAGCTCTCTGAGCACTTTTATACCATTGCCCAGGGTCTGAGGCACCCTTTGGGCATTCAGCCCTTCCTCCTTCCACCCCAAACCTCCCTGCCTTTGTCACGGCAGCGGGTGGAGGGATCTGGGCACGTTGTTTGCTCTTGGGCAACAGGGGCTGAGTGGAATCACAGCCCACGGGAATCTTTCATCTCAGAGCAAGGTTGGGATTCACCCTCAGCAGTTTCTCCCTACTCAGCACAAAACTGAACTTCCTCCTTCCACTTGTCTGAGCTTCAAAGCACAAAACACCCAAAATGTTCCACTTTGCTCTGAGGCATCACAGCGGCCCCTGCTCTGGTCACACACAGGATTTCACATTAAACACCTTTACAAGGGAGGAATTGCATCCAGCCCCTCACCCAGTGTCACAGAGCACAGGGCAAAGGCAGGGGGCAAATGCTGGGTCCTCCTGCACCTGAGTTTGATGATCTTAGAGGACTTTAAACTCAGAAATGTTGCTCAGAGTGTTTCTGAATGAGGTTCCACGTGATGGTTCCTCACAGAAGGAGCCCCGTCCCTGCCCAGCTGAGGGCTGCAATCTGCATTCCTGTGGCTTCCCCAGGTGGGATGGAAATGCTCTGTCTCCACTGGCCTTTATTATAAACACGGATGTTGCCTCGTGCTGCTCCTCAACCTACTTTGGAAACAAGAGTTTGGGTCCTTCCCTTCCCTTCAGGGAACCTGGAAAAGCCAAGATGCCCCCGAGTGCAGACCCAGGGCAGGGGGGAGCTCCAGGGTCTGGAGCAGATTTCCAGCACCCAGGAATTTGGGGAGAGGCTTTTGGGTGCCCTCATTGTCCTGCCTTGGGGTGAGGATAAACCCTCCCCGGGAGACCCCATCCCGTGGGGCTGAGAATCCTTCCCTTGCCCATCCCGTGGGGCTGAGAATTCCCTTCTTTGCCCATCCCAATCCCAGCTGGTTTCGTTCCTGGCTCCCGCCAGGGCTGACCTGGAGCTCCCTGTTCTCGTGGTATCAGGGCACCAACCCCATTTCCATGAGCCAAGAGATAATAGAATTATAATTATAAATAATAACACAAGTACCAGACATGCCCGGGATCTCCTCCCAGAGGCTCATTTCCCTGCCAGGGCATGGTTGGTAAATCATTTGGCCTCTGTCTCAATCCTCCCTGCTGGAAATCATCAGCAGTGATTCCCCACTTCACGTGGGTGTTACGGGCTTGAAAAGAGCAGGGTTTGACCTGCTGGGGAAAAAAAATGCTTTTATGTTTCAATATAAAAGTATTTATATATAAAAGTATAAATTTAAATATTTAAAAATTAAAAAAATTTTAAAATATGTTTTCTTGTTTAATAAATCCGGTTTATTTATATTTATATATGCAAATATATATTTATATATATTTTATATATATTTATATATTTATATTTAATGCTTAATAAACCTGGTTTATTTATATTTATATACACAAATATATATATTATATATTCATATATATTTATATTTATATATATTTATATTTAATGCTTAATAAACATGTATTTTCTGGTTTCCAGAACATTTCTTGTGGGCTCAGCACCTTTCAGAGGGAAGGGCTGGACCAGTCACAGGTTTCCTGAGTTGGGAGCGGTGAGTGGTCCTTCCAAAAGGAAAACAGGGATCAGCAGGTGCCTGGTTTTGTGTGAACACTTTTCCTCCAAACTTCTGAATCATTCTTTTCTTCATCCTCACCCGAAAGTTCCCTCTCAGACTCGACATGATCTCATGGAGTCCTTTGCAACTCCTTCCCTGGAAATCACGTTTGCTTTGTGATCACACCACTTCAGTTGCTGCCCATTTTAATACTCCCATTATTATTTCTCAATCTCAGTGTTTCCTTATCTCGAGACAATGTAAAATCCTTGTTTTTCCACCCCTTTATACACAACCACTCATTTGTCCAACACCCAAATGAATTGGGCAACTTTTATTGTTGATTTCTTAATGGGATTATTAAAAGTCTGAGGCAAAATAAGGCACTTGTTGATTCAGAGGGAAAGCTGGGAGGGGCCCCGGGCACATCCTTTCATCTCCTGCCCCGGCTCTGAGTCAGGGACTTTGTTTGGAGAGCTGGAATTGGGGTCTGTGCCCCCTCTGCCCCCTCAGGGGAGACCCCCCAGCCCTGGGGAACAGCCCAGGGAGCACCTGGAGCTGCTGGAGCCACTCCAGAGGGGCTGAGAGAGGGATGGAGCAGACGATGGAGCAGAGAGATGGAGCAGAGGATGGAGCAGAGGATGGAGCAGAGGATGGAGCAGAGGATGGAGCAGAGGAGGGAGCAGAGGGATGGAGCAGAGGGATGGAGCAGAGGGATGGAGCAGCTCTGCTGGGAGGAAAGGCTGGGAAAATTGGGATTGTTCAGCTTTGGGGTGACACAATTGTGGCCTTCCAGGACCTGAAGGGGCTCCAAGGAATGTGGGGAATGGGTTCAGAGTGACAGAGAGGAGGTTTGGATGGATACTGGGAATAAATCCTTCCCTGGGGGGGTGTTGAGCCCTGGCACAGGTTGCCCAGAGAAGCTGTGGCTGCCCCTGGATCCCTGGAAGTGTCCAAGGCCAGGTTGGAGCCACCTGGGATAGTGGAGGGTGTCCCTGCCCATGGCAGGGGGTGGAACTGGATGATCTTTCAGGTCCCTTCCAACCCCAGCCCTCCCAGGATTCCAGGATTCCCTGAGGTGGCCTCGGACAAAGGTCTGGGATGTTGATCTCCAGCTCTGAGTGTTTCTAAAAACAAGCAAACACCAATAACTGGCCAGTCCAGGTGCAGATATTGGCTGAGTTGTAACCCAGCAACACAATCTGAAAAATTGATGTGAAGATTCATCTCCCTCTGTCCCCAGCAAAGCTGTCAGAGCCAGAACAAAGGTGGAAATCACCCTCCCTGCTTGACAGGGATTTAAAACCATCTGAGGTGGAGTTACTCAGGAGAAACAATGATCCCAATTACCTTGATTGAGTGACAGATGTAAAAAAGAGCATTTGAGGGACAAGGAGGACAAGAGAGGCCAGGAAAGGTTCACGTCCCCTGGGGCAAACTGAGGGACTGGATAAAAGCACCTGGAGCCCAGAGGCTCCAAACCAGAGCTCAGCTCTGCCCTGCTGTGCTGGTAGCACAGAGCTCCTCAATCCACTCAATCCACCCCTCTGAGCTTCTCCTTGCTGCTCAACTGGGTAAGTCTGACTTAAAATCACTTTAATGTGGATTCATGGAATGCTTTGGGTTGGAAGGGACCTTAGAGATGGAGATTTCTGGAATCACAGAATGGTTGTTTTAATGTGCTCATGTCTGAGCACTTCCTGTGGCTTTGCCTGTTGTTGGTGGAGTTTCTTTTCATTGAAATCCAAGGATTCTGGTGCCTCTTTCCTGCTGCCAGGGTTTGGAGGGAATGGGATTTCTAGGGGAAGCATCAGACTTCAAGAAATGATAGAATGGTGGAATCCTGGAGTGGTTTGGGTTGGAAGGGACCTTAAATCCCATCTCATCCCACCCCCTGCCAGGGCAGGGACACCTCCCACTATCCCAGGTTGTTCCGAGCCCCGTCCAACCTGGCCTTGGACACTTCCCGGGATCCAGGGACATCCCTGGAATAACCTGGGCCAGGGTCCCCCCACCCTGCCAGGCAGGAATTTCTTTCTAACCCCTGATGTGTCCCAGCTGAACCCCCGGCAGGGCTCGGAAGTGGCTGATCCCTGAGGTCCCTTCCAGCCCCAGCCAGGCTGGGATTCCAAGGGGAACCTGCGGGACGTTGCCCGGTTGGACTGAGTGACTTTGCCACCCCCCTGTTGTGTTGCAGCCTCTCTGCCGGGCCCAGGATGTCGTTCTGCAGCCAGCTGAGCTCCCGCTGCTCCCTGCCCTGCGAGGTGCAGTGTCCCCAGCCCGTGGCCGACGCCTGGAGCCAGCCCTGTGTCACCTCGTGCGGGGACTCGCGGGCCGTGCTCTACCCCCCTCCCGTGTCCATCGTCTTCCCGGGCCCCATCCTGAGCTCCTGCCCCCAGGAGAGCGTGGTGGGCACCTCCCTGCCCGTGGGGCCGGCGGGTTCCTTTGGCTGGGGGAGCTCTGGGGGTGCTCAGAGCTCCTGGGGATCCGGCGCTTCCCTGGCCGGCCGATATTCCTACCCCTGCTATTCCCGGTATTCCACCTACCCCGGGATGTCCCGCCCTGCCCAGCCAGGCAAGGGCTCCCTGGATGACAAAATCCAGCAGAAAAAGGAGCAAATTTGCCGATTTTGAGTGAAGGGAGGGCCGGGAATTCTCCTCCATCCCAGACGCCACATCCCCCTTTTGGAATCTGTCTCTGCTCCCAAATCCTGCCCCTGCTCCTAAATCACTTTGTGTAAATTTAACTTCATTCCTCTCTGTTGTTCCCTGCAGTGTTGCTGCTGTCTGACAAATCCCATTTGTCAATAAAAGCCTTTCTGCATCACAATGGAACGTTTTCTGCTTTTATTTGTGTGCTTTCTAAATTTACTGATGCCAAAATAATCCCCAGTTCCTCATCTCTTGCATTAATAAAGGTGATAAAAGAAAATCCCAGACCTTGATAAAAATCCCAAATGTTTCACAGCCACGGACATCACACAAGTATTTTTTATATAAAACTTTACACACTTCAAACTTTACTTTTATACACTTCGTGCATATACACTTTTAATTTTATACACTTTATACTTTAACAATATACGAGTTATGTGAGTTTAGGGAAGAAATTCTCCCCTGGGAGGGTGGGGAGGGCCTGGCACAGGCTGCCCAGGGAAGGGCAGGGAGAAGCTGCTGATGCAGCCAAGATGATCTGTCCCCATCAAACCCACAAGGGTCACTGGAGGGAGCAAGAAATTCCTCCAGGACAGAGCCAGAAGGAAGAAAAGAGCAAAGCAAACCCCTCAAAATCCCAGCAGCTGCACCTCCCACCCCTCCTGCCTCGGCCTGACTCTGGTTTTGTTTCATTCTCTCTTTTGTTTGTTTGGTTTTGTACTTTTGTTTATTTTTTGACCCGGTTTTCATTTCAAATATTTTGGTGAAACCTGTGAAAGGGACAAACACTCTGGGAAATGTTTTGGTGAAACCTGTGAAAGGCACAAACCCTCTGGGAACGAGACAAACCAGCAGGGCAGGGGGGTATTTCTGTCTCTCTGTTCCTTGCTGAGGGATCTCTGGGTTCCTCCTGCCCCCAAACCTCAGCTCAGCAGAGCACAGGGACATCTGGGAGAGGTTCCCTCAGCGTGGCTGAACCCCCCTGACACTTGGAAGGAGGAAATAACCTTTCCCACCGTGTAATCCTGGACCATTTTCCCATGAAACCTCTGGAGAAGCAGCTCCCAGGTGCCCATTTTAATGGGATTTTCCCTGTTCCTCCCCCTGCAAGGGGAGCTGTGGCAGCTCTGGGGAGTCAAACATCCCATCTCTGCCTCTCTGAGGTTTCCTTTTCCCCCCCACAGACCCCAGATGGTCCCAAACAGCCCCGTGGGAAGCCCTTCCTTGCTCAGGAGGATTTTCTGCTTCACCCCCAGGTTTTTGTTGCTCACTCAGCTCACCTGGATGGGCAGGAGTTCTCTGACTGGTCCTGCTGACTCTGGGGTTCCCCATTTCCCTGTGGGTGACACAACAGCCCAGCTCAGGGTTCACCAGGTCCTTCCCACTCCCTGGGCTGCTTTTGGGTGGGAATGAATCAAACTCCTTTCCCTTCGTGATTCTTTCACCTCCTTCTCCACCTTCAGGATCATCGGGCACCAGGTTTCCTGATCCAGGATTCCACAGTGGAATTTACTGCTGTAATTAAGGGCCTGAATCCTTTAATGTCCCACATCAATGGGATTGATTGTTGTATTGATCAGGGAATCAAACCCTGGTGCCATCAGGTCGCTGCTACTCGAGGTCTTGCCCTGGAAAATCCTCTGAGAGGGCAAAGGCAACAAAAAAAGCTGGAGTTTCCCCTCTCTGTGTGGATTCCAGGGAAAGCTGAGAACTCTTTATTGATTCCTTTTCCCCACCTGTGAGTCAATCCTAAAATATAAAAGATATAAACCACGGTGCAGTTTTTAACCAGATGGTTTGGGTTTTATTGAGCTGCCCCTCGTTCCCGCAGAGGATAAACCCCAGGGATGGGTTTGGAGAGGCTGGAATGTGATGTGACTAAAGATGTAACGTGTCCAGGTGTGCTGGAAAGCTGGGATTGCCCAATAATTGGTGTTTCTGGGCTGTGAGTGGTTGTGTGTCATCGCTGCTGCTCGGAATCTGCTCCAGCATCACGTGCAGGGGGTGGCTCAGAGGCTCCAGACAGGAGTATAAAATCCTGGGCCTCTCACATCCCTCCCAACAAACAGCTTCTCCTCACTCCTCCTTGGGCACTCAGGTAAGATTTTCATTCTTTGCACCTTTTTTATAGGGTCTTTTAATGCTGGTTAACTGAACCCTGCTGAGGGGCTGCTCTGGGGCTGAGGGGCTGCTCCAGCACCTTCTAAGCCTGCAGAGAGCTCAGGGCTGGGATCCTGCAGCTCCCTTGAGGGA
>NW_020923949.1:1048-1221 GCF_003984885.1 Neopelma chrysocephalum | reverse complement strand
GTGCCATCCCATTCCCTGGATTCCTGTGGGAAAGGGGATAATCCCGGAGCAGGGAGGACACGGATCCGGGATGGGATCCCAGGGGAGGGAGGACACGGATCCGGGATGGGATCCCAGGGGAAGGAAGGACACGGATCCGGGATGGGATCCCAGGGGAGGGAGGACACGGATCC
>NW_020923949.1:0-1038 GCF_003984885.1 Neopelma chrysocephalum | reverse complement strand
GGACACGGATCCGGGATGGGATCCCAGGGGAGGGAGGACACGGATCCAGGAGGGCAATTCCCACCTGGAAGTGGGATTGATCCCGACACAGCTGGGGCAGGAATGCCCTGGGTGGGGCATTGATCCCATCCTGGAGCCGGGAAAGGGATTCCAAAGAGAGGGAGGGAGGAAGGACACGGCTCCGGGATGGGATCCCAGGGAGTGTCCCAGCCTTGCAATCCCACACTCCTGGATCCCAAGGTGGATCCATCCGACCGTGCCGGTTCTCCCGGCGGAGCCCGAGATTTGGGGATTTGGGATTTGGGGATTGCCCAATTCCCCGGAGGAGGAGGGAGGAGGGATGTGGGGCGGGACGAGCTCCGTGAGGAGGAGGAGCCGGATTTCAGGGTGAGGGGAGAGAGACGGGAAAAGCGGGAAATGGGGGCGGCCCCGATGGTTGGGATCCGGCATCCCGGTGGTTGGGATTCGGTTCCACGCCGGTTGTACCCGGCGGAGCCCGAGATTTGGGGATTTGGGATTTGGGGATTGCCAAATTCCCTGGAGGAGGAGGGATGTGGGATGTGGGGCGGGACGAGCTCCGCGGGGAGGAGGAGCCGGGCCGGGAATCGCGCCAGGAATTGCACTTTTCCCGGCTTTTTCCAGGCGGGAAAAGAGCCGTTGAGCCGCCTGACTCAGCCCCCGGGGCTGAGCCAGGATCCCAAAGGGAAAAGGGTGGATGGCGTGGGGACGCATCCCGATGGTTGGAAGGGCGGAGCTCGTCCGGGTCCTGCCCCCAATTTGTGGGTTTGAGGATTTGGGATGAAGCAGAGGGTGGATTCCCGGTGGGAATGTTCCCCCTGACGCTCTCCCGGCCTTTAAATTCCCGGTGCCATCCCATTCCCTGGATTCCTGTGGGAAAGGGGATAATCCCGGAGCAGGGAGGACACGGATCCGGGATGGGATCCCAGGGGAGGGAGGACACGGATCCGGGATGGGATCCCAGGGGAAGGAAGGACACGGATCCGGGATGGGATCCCAGGGGAGGGAGGACACGGATCC
>NW_020923948.1:0-5936 GCF_003984885.1 Neopelma chrysocephalum | reverse complement strand
CCCCCCAAATCTCCTCTAGCCCCCCCTCAAATCCCTTCCAACCCCCCCCCCAAAGAGGGATCACTCGGCACCCTGGGACAGGAACACAGTGGGCTGTACTGGGAGGGCACTGGGGGGGGCTCAGGTGTCCCATGACAACGTGGCCCAGCTCCAGGAGAGATCCAGGGAGAGGTGAGGAGGTCCTGGTCCGTCCTGGTCTGTGCTGGTTTTTATCCCCAATCCCCAAAGCCCCTCCCCAGCTCCCCCAGGACCCTCCCGGACCCCAAAGCCCCCCAGGCCCCCCCTGGATCCTGACTTGGTCCTGCTGCCCCTTGAGCATCTCCAGCTGCTGCAGAGCCAGGCATTTCATCAGCAAATGTGCAGGTGACCCCAAGCTGGGGGAGTGTTGATGTGCTGGAAGGCAGGAGGGCTCTGCAGAGGGACCTGGCCAAGCTGGATCCATGGGCTGATTGCAAGGGGCTGAGGTTCAAGCAGGCCAAGGGCCGGGTCCTGCCCTTTGGCCACAAGAAGCCCCGTCAGCCCCTTGGGCTGGGGCCAGAGTGGCTGGAGAGCAGCCAGGCAGGAAGGGAGCTGGGAGTGTGGATGGACAGGAAGGTGAAGAGGAGGCAGAGTGTGGCCAGGTGGCCAAGAGGGCCAGTGGATGGTGTCCTGTCTGAGGAAGAGTGTGGCAGCAGGAGCAGGGAAGTGATTGTTGGGCTGGACTGAGCGCTGGTGAGGCCACCCCTGGAGTGCTGTGTCCAGCTCTGGGCCCCTGAGTTGAGGAAGGCCCTGGAGGGGCTGGAGCAGGTGCAGAGAAGAGAAGCGAGGCTGGGGAAGGGAGTGGAGCACAAGTGGTGTGAGGAGAGGCTGAGGGAGCTGGGGGTGTTGAGGTTGGAGAAGAGGAGGCTCAGGGGAGACCTCCTGACTCTCTGCAAGTCCCTGCCAGGAGGTTGTAGCCAGATGGGAGTTGGTCTCTTGTGCCAGGAAGCAGCAGTAGGACAAGAGGGCTGGGTCTTGAGCTGTGCCAGGGGAGGTTTAGGTTGGATATTAGGAAGCAAATTTTCCCAAGAGAGTAATCAGGCCTTGGAATGGGCTGGGCAGGGAGGGGGTGGAGTCAGCGTCCCTGGAGGTGTTGAAGGTGAGAGTGGATGTGGCCTCAGTGCCATGGTCTGGGAAGCACAGTGGGGTTGGATCCAAGATTGGACTTGATGATTTGGGAGGTCTTTTCCAACTGGGCTGATTCTGTGATTCTCTGATTGCCATTCTTATGGCAGCACATGCTTGAGGCTCTATCCCCAGGGTGATAGAGATGTCTGTCCATATCTATCTCCAAGGTTAGTGTGTAAATGTGTGGTGTTAGAAAAGCAGGCTAAGTTCTGGGCTCGTTGTAGAAGGAGAAGGAAGCCCAGAGGCCAGTGCAAGCAGGCAGCCCTCAGCTTGCACATCATGTCCCCTCCGTGCAGGTTCCTTTCCTTGAGCCCAGGCCCTGAGGTGAGGCTGAGAAGTGGTGCGGAGGTGAGCCCAGAGCTGTCCCTGAGGTGAGCCTGAGAGTAAGTGCAAGGCAGAGGTGCTGCTAAAGAAGGACAGCCCTGTGGTGGGGACGAGGAAAAAGCTGTGAGTGCCCATCCCCAAGAAGGTGGTGTCTCCATCCCCTGTGTGCCAGGTGAGCCGGGGCTTTGCTGCAGAGCTGCAGGCGCTGATTTGAGCGGCTCCAAGTGCTGAGATGGTGGCACCCAGGAACACAAACTGTGCCTGGCCACGGAGCCTGGAAGGAGGAGCAGAGACAGCCCTGGCAGTGTGGGGGGCCAGGTTGTCCCTGTGCCTTCCCCTGCAGGCCCTGGCTGTCCCTGCTGGGCCCCTGTCCATCCCCATCAGGTCCCTGCCCGTTCCCCCTGGGCTGAGCTCCCCCAGGAACTGCCGTGGAGCTGAAGCTGCTGCCATCCCCCCCTGCAGCCGCTGGCCCAGCCAAGGGAGCAGCAAAGGCAGGGCCAGGAGCAGAGGCAGTAGCAGGGGAGCCCTGGGGGGGCCGGGAAGCTCTTGTGTGGGGCAGGAAAGAGGCGCTGGGCACGAGGCCGGGGCTGTGCTGAGCAGGCCCAGCCCTCACATCCCCCCAGCCAACGCCGGCTGCCCGGGGGGCTTGGGAGGGACCCCCAGCCCGTGTGCCCCACACTCAGCTGGCAGAGAGAGAGCCAAGGGACAGGGCCACGGGCAGGGCCACGGGTGAGGGACAGGCAGGGCCATTGCAGGGCCACGGTGAGGGCACAGCCTGTGGCAGCAGAGCTGCCCAGGGCCGGGGGCAGCCGGGGGTGTTGGTAGCAGCCAGTGCTGGGGCCGAGCAGAGCACGAGGCCTCTTGCAGAGCCCTGGAGCAGCCTCCCACTTGCCAACCCCACCCTGGTGGGGTGACACTGTCCCCTCCCTACAGGACACTCCCCCTGAAATCTTTGGGGGGGGCCTTTTCTGTATATTCATGTTTTCTGCTCCATCCTGGGGACCCAAGGGATCCTCTGCCATTCCATCCATGCAGCAGGAGTCATCTTCCTGCCCTTGACTCCCCACAGAGGAACAAGTGCCATTCTCTGTTTGGGAGAAGCCAGATGCTGCCCCTGGGCCATCAGAAGTGGTGCTGAAACCTCTTTCAGCCCAAGCCCAGGTGTACTTTTCTCTTCCTCTCACCGAGTGCCCGCTCCCCCAGCCGGCACTGACCAACCAGGGCGTTTGGCACACTTGGTTTGGTGGTTTGGAGAAACAGCCCTGGACTGGCAGGGGGCCAGAGAACCTCGAGGAACAGCCCTGGAGAGTTTTAAGTGACACTACATTAATACAGCTTTTGATTAATATATTGCAACTCAATCAAGTGCTCATGAAATGACCTCACTCCCCTCATCCTCCCAATTAAACACCTTTCTTTGAGTTGAATCTTCATATTTGCAGTACTTTTTGGCTGAAATTTAACTTTTTGTAGTTTGTGAGGAGGTTCATCTCGCTATTTCTAAGAGGTTTTTTGCCTGAATTTTGTTGGTTTGGAATTTCTGGGCTGAATCTTGGTGTTTTGGAGGTTTTTATGGTCACAGGATGCCCGGTGAGTTCTAGACATGGACTTGGGCAGGAGGAACCCCCAAGCCAACGCACTCAGCCCTTGTTTTCTGTCCCCCATCAGGATTTGTCCTTCCCAAAGCTTGGGCGGATGGAGGAGGAGGCTGCGAGGAAGAGGAAGATGCCTTGGGCCCCCCAGGCAGGTGAGGAGGAAGTCAGTGTCCCTTTGGGCGGGTGTTGTGCTGGCTCTGGCAGCCCAGCATGGCCCCCGGCTGCAGGACAACCCCGCTGCCGCCGCCGTCCTGCCGGGGCCGGAGTTGGGGGAATGTCCTTGGCATTCCCTGTGGGCCGGAGGCAAATCCCCTCCCTGTCCTTCTTGCTTCCTGCCCCAGGCCCCGAGCTGAGGACGGAGAGCCCGGAGGACAAATCCCCCCGTCAGACCCTGGTGGGAGAGGCCGTTTTGAAGGGCTCCACGGCGCAGGAAGGCAGCGGGGAGGAAAAGGGCCCGAGATCCCTGCGGAGGAGGGGCTCCAAAGCCAGCCCAGGGTGCTCTGAGGAGGAAAGACCCAGCCTGTGCCGGGAAGGCGGCCGGAGCTCTGACCTGGTGGTCCCTGAGCAGCCTCCCAGCAGGGAGAAGCCCTTCAGATGCTTGGAATGTGGAAAGAGCTTCAGGCAGAGCTCCGACCTCCTCAAACACCAGCACATCCACACTGGGGAACGTCCCTACACTTGTAGGGAATGTGGAAAAGGCTTCAGCCAGAGCTCCAGCCTGATCCAACACCGGCGCATCCACACTGGGGAACGTCCATACATGTGTGGGGAATGTGGGAAGAGCTTCAGCCGGAGCTCCAGCCTGATCCAACACCAGCACATCCATACTGGGGAACGGCCTTACACATGTGGGGAATGTGGGAAGAGCTTCAGTGACAGCTCCAACCTCCGCAAACACCAGCACATCCACACTGGGGAACGGCCCTACAAGTGCTTGGAATGTGGGAAGAGGTTTCAGGCCAGCTCACATCTCCTCCTGCACCAGGGGACGCACACAGATGAGAGGCCCTTCCGCTGCACCGACTGCGGGAAGGGCTTCAAGCACAACTCCGCCCTCGTCAGGCACCAGCTCATCCACACCGGGGAGAGGCCCTACAAGTGTGGGGAGTGTGGGAACAGCTTCACCCAGAGCTGTACCTTGACCTCACACCAACGGACCCACCGGTAATAGAAGCCCTACCAGTGCCCCAACTTCGACCGCTGCTTCCACCCCGAATGAAGCCCCTGATGGTGAGGCAACCCCTGGAGTCCAGTGACTGTCAGTCCATCCCTTTCAACCAGAAAGGGCCAGTCCCCTTTCCCAGGGGCAGCTTCTTCCAACAGAACCCTTCTTGAGGGGGTGTGTGGAGATTCCTGCCTTGGCTGGGGACCCCCTCCAAGGTCACTGCTGGAGGTGGAGAGCAGAGATCTCCCCAGGAGCGTTGGTCTGGGGGAGTTCCATCCATCTCTAATTAAGAATTCTTGCTTTTGTGCCAGCTTGAGTAGAATTGCTTCAAGAACTGTTTTAGTGTAGAGCACTGTCCTATCTTATCCTGTACTCCTGGTAGTTTTAGTGTTTCTGTTGTGCAGTAAATAATTGTGATGAAGATCTTTTGTCTGATCATTTGTATCCCCAAGTAATTAATTTCTATCAATAGATCTGATTTGCCATCATTAAAATCCTGGGGGACCAAAGTGATTCAATCACACTTCTCTTATTCCTCTAAACTGAAATTGTTGTCATGATCCAAGTCTGAGATTGGATCCAGCAGCCCCCAGCACCCCACAGTCAGTTGGGAGCTCAAGGGGGCCACCACCCTTTGCCAACCGCCCTGTGCCCAAAGACCCCCATGGGACCGTCAAACCCGGCACACCACTCCCCCCTTTTCCACCCTTCTCCCTGTTCCTTCCACCTTTTCATGGTCCCCTCATCCCCAGCCCCCCCTTGATCAGTTTAGGGGTCCTAACCCCTACTTTTTCCCCCCTCTCACCACTTCCACATCATCCCCCCAGTCCCCAGCCCTCTCATGCTCCATTTGGGGTCCCACCACCCCTTTATCCACTCTGACCCCCCTTTTCCCACCGACCGCCCCCTTCTCACCCCCTGCTCACCCGAGAGCTCCTCACCTGCAGCCAGGGGGGCTCCCAGCACCACCAGTGCCCAGAGAAGTCCCCTCAGAAAAGGGGTTGGGTGGGGTCCTGGGTGGGCTTTGAGTGGGTTTGAGGGTCCTTGGGGGGCTATGTGGAGGTTTTGGGGTGAGCTGGGTGCTTTTTTGAGGGGCAGGTGCCCTCCCAAAGCCCCTCCAGAGCAGGTTGACATTGGGGGAATACAGGGGGGTCCCAATTCCCCATCGATCCTGGGGCTGATTCTGCCCCCCCCCAAACTCGGCTTCACCCCTTGGGATTCCCCCAAGCTCCTCCCCCAGTACCCCCGAAACACCGGGACTGGGGAGAACTGGGAAGCTTTACTGGGATCACTGGGAGCAGCTGAGTGGAGGCAGAGTGACAGCAGGGGAGAGGGGGACACACAACCTCCCCAAAATCCTCAGGGAGACAGGGGGGGTTCAGGTTGGGCCTGAGGCCCCGGGGAGGGGCTGCAGCTGCCACCAGCTCAGGAGCTCTGTGGGGAGAGAAAAGGGGGTGACACCGGGGTGGGGGGACAGGGGGGACACCGAGATACACTGAGACCTGGACTGGATCCAGCGGGACCAAAAGTGGGGCAACTGGGATCATACTGGGAGCACCTGGCAGCATGTTGGAGGCAACTGGGATATACTGGGAATGGCTGGGAGCGACTGGAGGCATAGTAGGGCACGTTCCCTCCCCATCTGGAGCCGAGCGGGGCCGGCCGGCGGGCACAGGGGACCCGTGAGCCGCCTTCTCCTCAGGCGG
>NW_020923947.1:0-1019 GCF_003984885.1 Neopelma chrysocephalum | reverse complement strand
TGGCTCCTCCTCCTCCACATCTGTGTCACTGTCCACCACCAGCATCTGACGCCCATTTTTGGGGCCCTCAACATCTGGATTTGGGGTCTGAATTCCCACACCTGGAGTTTCAGGGACATTTGGGGTCGTTCTGGGTGTTTTCATACTCTCAACATCTGGATTTGGGGTCTCTGTCACCACATCTGGAGTTTTGCGGTGTTTTAGGGCCATTTTGGGTGTTCTGGAGGCCCCAACATCTGCATTTGTCTCTTCCTCCTCCACATCTGTGTCACTGTCCATCACCAGCATCTGATGCCCGTTTTTGGGGCTCCCAACATCTGGATTTGGGCTCTGAACTCCCAAACCTGGAGTTTCAGGGACATTTGGGGTCGTTCTGGGTGTTTTCATACTCCCAACATCTGAATTTGGGGTCTCTGCCCCCACATCTGCAGTTTCAGGCACTTTTGGAATAATTTTGGGTAGTTTTGGGTTCCCAACATCTGGATTTGCTGCTTCTTCCTCCACATCTGTGTCACTGTCCACCACCAGCATTTGACGCCCGTTTTTGGGGCCCAAAACATCTGGATTTGGGGTCTTCACAGCCACATCTGGAGTTTTGGGGTCTTTTAGGGTCATTTTGGATCTTCTGGAGGCCCCAACATCTGGATTTGGCTCTTCTTCCTCCACATCTGTGTCACTGTCCACCACAAACATCCCACAGCTGTTTTTGGGCCCCTCAACATCTGGATTTGGGGTCTCTGCTGCAACATCTGGAGTTTCAGAGACATTTTGGCTTGTTCTGGGTGTTTTTGGGCTCCCAACATCTGGATTTGCTGCATCTTCCTCCACATCTGTGTCACTGTCCACCAGGAACATCCCACACCCATTTTTGGGGCCCTCAACATCTGGATTTGGGCTCTGAACTCCCAAACCTGGAGTTTCAGGGACATTTGGGGCCATTTTGGGTCTTCTGGAGGCCCCAACATCTGGATTTGGCTCCTCCTCCTCCACATCTGTGTCACTGTCCACCACCAGCATCT
>NW_020923946.1:12418-13198 GCF_003984885.1 Neopelma chrysocephalum | reverse complement strand
TGTGGCATTTTCTGTGCTGGTGCAGATCCCCTGCTCACATCAAATGTGACATCTCTGCTTGGAGAAATCTGGTTTTTTTGTGCTGGTGCTTTCTGGGACACATTTCTACCCTCGGGACAGCAACCACTGCAGAACTTGTGAACTATTTAAAGCCAATTTAGTCCGATTTTACTGTGAGCCCTGAGCAGTACCTGCTCTCCCAGCTCATGTGACATGATCCAACGAGGCAAAAATGTCTTTATGAACGTGGTGTCTGAGCTCTGGGCAGGAATTCCAGGAGCTGGCAGATTAATCCCACCCCACTTTGGGCACCTCAAAGTCCAGTTCTTAAACGGGAGCCGTTCCTTTTTAGCCCCTGGAGAAGCAGAGGCGCCTCCAGGGCAGAGCTGAGCTTAAAATTCCTGGCTGGAGGTGTCGGGAGTGACAGGGATGGCTGGACAAGTGACATTTGAGCTGAGACAGGAGCCCAGCCTGGCAGGAAAAGGGCTTTTATTCCTGCTGCTGGTTTTTAAGGATCGGGATTCTCCCCCTGAGCTCATCAATCCCACTGATTGACAAGGGCCTGCTGCTCCAAATTTGGGAGCCAAGGAGATCCTTGGATCTGCTTTTATTCCTGCTGCTGGTTTTTAAGGATCGGGATCATCCCCCCCTGAGCTCATCAATCCCACTGATTGACAAGAGCCTGCTGCTCCAAGGGCTGCTGCTCCAAACTCCAGGGCTGGGAAGATCCTTGGATCTGCTTTTATTCCTGCTGCTGGTTTTTAAGGATCGGGATTATCC
>NW_020923946.1:10844-12408 GCF_003984885.1 Neopelma chrysocephalum | reverse complement strand
TGCTTTTATTCCTGCTGCTGGTTTTTAAGGATCGGGATTATCCCCCCAGCTCATCAATCCCACTGATTGACAAGGGCCTGCTGCTCCAAATTTGGGAGCCGGGGGAATCCTTGGATCTGCCCTGGGAGCCGAGTCCTCTGCCAGGGATGATCCCACCTTTCCTCAGCTGCTTTATCCAGCTCTGCTCCTCGGGGTTTGCATCCCAGCCCTGGAAAAGGGAACCCAAACAGCTCCTGGAGTGGGAAGATCCAGCCCCAAATCATGGATCAGGTCCTTCCGTCGGCAGCTTTCACTTTCCTCTTCCTAAAGAAGCGAGTTTTGCTCTTTGTAGGGATGGATTATCCCCCCCAGTCCTCCTGGAGGAATTCCTGCCTGGAGAAGGAATTCCCTTGGGACAGCCCTGCCCTTGGAGGTGTGGGGAGCAGAGGCTGCTCCTGGATTCCAGGGATGGATGGAGGATTGGGAAGAGCTGGGGGATGCTCTGGGGCATCCCTGGCAGGAAGAGCTGCAGTGACAGGACAAGGAATAAGGGATACAAACTGAAAGAGGGGAGAGTCAGGTTGGATATTGAGAAGAAGGATGGTGAGGCCCTGGAATAGTTTCCCCAGGGAGGTTGTGGATGTCACATCCTGGAAGTGTCCAAGGCCAGCTTGGAGCAACCTGGGATAGTGGGAGGGACTGGGAGTGGAACTGGAAGGTCCCTTCCAAGCCTTAATTCCATGATTTTGAGGGACACCAGCTCCTCCCATGCCTGGTACTCCTGGAACAGCCCAGCTCCCATCCAGGGGTGCTTGGCCATGGCCTGGAACTGCTCCAGGAATCCAGGATTTCTGTGCTTCCTCATCCAGGTTCAAACTGAAAGAGGGGAGATTTAGGCTGGATATTGGGAAGAAATTCTTCCCTCTGAGGATGGTGAGGCCCTGGAATGGTTTCCCCAGGGAGGTTGTGGATGTCACATCCCTGGAAGTGTCCTGGGATAGTGGGAGGGACTGGGAGTGGAACTGGAAGGTCCCTTCCAACCCTTGATTCCATGATTTTGAGGGACACCAGCTCCTCCCATGCCTGGTACTCCTGGAACAGCCCAGCTCCCATCCAGGGGTGCTTGGCCATGGCCTGGAACTGCTCCAGGAATCCAGGATTTCTGTGCTTCCTCATCCAGGTTTTCTGGGATGGTTCTGTTCCAGGCAGAGTTCTCCCAGCGGGGCAGCTCCAAGCTTTCCCTCCCCAGGCTGCTGTTTGCTCCCTCGGAGCTCGGCCAGCTCCGATGTTTGCCGAGTTATGTCATGGATTGACTCCCTGGAACAGCAAATAACCCTCCCCGGGGACTCCTGGCACCTGTTCCGTGGCAGAGCTGCATCCCTGCTCCGGGAGCACCGGCACGGAATGCTGGGAAAGGGATTGGGGCGGGGAAAAGAGGAGCCTCCACCGTGTCCTGCTGGAATGATCTTGCCCCCTTAAGGGATCTTGTCCCACTGAAGGGATTTTATCCTGCTGGAATGATCTTGTCCTGCTGGAATGATCTTGTCCCACTGAAAGGATCTTGTCCCCTTAAGGGATCTTGTCC
>NW_020923946.1:9152-10765 GCF_003984885.1 Neopelma chrysocephalum | reverse complement strand
GATCTTGTCCCACTGAAGGGATCTTGAAGGGATCTTGTCCCACTGAAAGGATCTTGTCCCACTGAAGGGATCTTGTCCCACTAAAGGGATCTTGTCCCACTGAAGGGATCTTGTCCCACTGGAAGGCTCTGGTCCCACTGAAAGTCTCTTCCTTTCTCCTGCAGAACTCCCTGCCAGCCTCAGCCTCAGGGATCTTGGGATTGCCCAGCTCTGCCTCGGAGCCGGGAAGGGAAGTGTGGAGGGAACTGGGAGGAAGATGTTTGGCTCCAAAGGGAAGTGTGTGGTGGGAAGATATCCCAGAGCTGGATCCTGCTGTGCTGGCAGGACAGGAGGCTGATTATTCCAGGATATCGGGGCACCTTTAATCTCCTCGGGCCTTATCTGCCCCTGATTGCAGCTCCACACAAAGGCCTCTCATATTCCAGGGCCCTCTGATATTCCAACCCCTCAGGAATGGAAAAGCCACTTCTAAACCCACTTCTGAAACGTTCCTGCCCCGACTCCAACCTTCCCAGGAGCTTCCTTGTGACGAGCAGAGCTCATTCCAAGAGAAAAGAACAAAATAATGGCAATTCCAGAGCACCTGGAAAACACCAGGAGCTCCCACTTCATTCCATGAGTTTTCCTGCCTCTTGGAGAGTTGGAATATTCCTGGTTGCTGCACCAGATTCTGCTGCTGCCAGAGAGTTATTCCAGCTTTCCAGGGAGCAATCCCTGGATAATTGGGACTGTGAGGATCCCAATTCCTTTGGGTTCAAGCACCAAATTTCTCCTCCCCAACCCTTGCAGGGCTGAATTTCGTGTCCTGCTTTTTGCCATTCCAAGTATCCATCAAGAGGTTTTTCCATCAAGAGATTTTTCCATCAAGAGATTTTTCCATCAAGAGATTTTCTTTTTCCCTTCCAAAAAGGCTTTTTTCTTTTTCTCCCCCTGGAAAAAAAAGAAAAAGGTTTCCCTGGAGAAACTTCTCCAAGACAAGGAGCCCAGCCCTGAGTGCCCTCAAGCCGAGGTTTGTTTGCACAAACTCCTGGGAGGCCTCTGGATGTGGTTGGAGTGGAAATATTAACTGGAAAAATCCAGTTTATTGGGGTTTTTTTCCCCTGTAGAAAAGCTTTAAATTCAAATTCAAAAAGCTGTTTGTGGGAGCTTTTCCCTTCCTGTTGTTCCAAACAGGAACTCACCTGTTTTGGGGGAAAAAAAGTCCTTTTTAATCCATTCCTGCCTCTGTTCAATTCACCATTTTGGGGGAAAAAACCTCCCTTTTAATCCATTCTTCCCACTGTTCCTTTCACCATTTTGGGGGGAAAAATCTCCCCTTTAATCCATTCCTGCCTCTGTTCAATTCCTCATTTTGGGGGAAAAAACCTCCTTTTTAATCCATTCCTGCCTCTGTTCAATTCCTCATTTTTAGGGGAAAAAACCTCCCTTTTAATCCATTCCTGCCTCTGTTCAATTCCCCATTTCAGGGTTTAACTGCTGCAAGTGGTTTATATTTTATTTTATATTTTATATTTTATATTTTATATTTTGTATTTTATATTTTATAATTTGTATTTTATATTTTACATTTTGTATTTTATATTTTACATTTTATATTTTACATTTTATATTTT
>NW_020923946.1:8704-9142 GCF_003984885.1 Neopelma chrysocephalum | reverse complement strand
TTTTATATTTTGTATTTTATATTTTACATTTTATATTTTACATTTTACATTTTACATGTTATATTTTATATTTTACATTTTATATTTTATATTTTATATTTTGTATTTTATATTTTACATTTTATATTTTACATTTTATATTTTACATGTTATATTTTATATTTTACATTTTATATTTTACATTTTATATTTTATATTTTATATTTTGTATTTTATATTTTATATTTTACATTTTATATTTTACATGTTATATTTTATATTTTACATTTTATATTTTATATTTTGTATTTTATATTTTATATTTTACATTTTACATTTTACATTTTACATTTTACATTTTATATTTTACATGTTATATTTTACATTTTACATTTTACATTTTATATTTTATATTTTATATTTTACATTTTACATTTTACATTTTATATTTTATATTTT
>NW_020923946.1:7128-8694 GCF_003984885.1 Neopelma chrysocephalum | reverse complement strand
ACATTTTATATTTTATATTTTATATTTTACATTTTACATTTTATATTTTACATTTTACATTTTACATTTTACATTTTATATTTTACATTTTATATTTTATAATTAAGAGCAACTCGCTCTGCAAACACACACCAAAAAATCAAAAAAAAAAACCACAAGGAGAGGTTGGAAATGAGAGGGGAAGGAAACAGGGAATCGCTGCCCAGCCTGAAAAATGTACTTTGGAGCTTTAAAAAAATAAAAAAACTGCAGGGAGCTGCCAGATCAAAGCATTTTCCTGGAGAAGTCATCAAAAACAAGGCCAAAAAAATATAAAAAAAAATAAAAATAGTGTTCAGAGTGTGAGTGGTGCTGATCAGGCAGCGTGGATTTACTGGAAAAAGGGAATAAAAACAGTTCCATGGGAATTTGGGGAGTGAAGCTCTTCTGGTTTCACTCATGGGAAGCTGTTCCAACACACCCTTTTTTGGGGTGGCTTTGTTGACCCCCAAAATCTTATTTATGGCTTTTTTTTTTCCTTCCCTCCTTAAAAACAAAGAAAAAAACCCACAAAAAATCAAAGTGAAGACGAGCACCAAAAAGATGCTGAAGAAGTGTTTTGACAGAAACATTTGCTTTTTGAGGAATTGCTTTCAAGTTTAAACATTTAAACGTTTAAAAATTGCTTTAAAAATTAAAAAAAAAAAAAATTAAAAAAATTAAAAATTGCTTTAAAAATTACAAATTTAAACATTTAAAAATTGCTTTGAAATTTAAAAATGTAAAAATTGCTGTAAAATTTAAACATTTAAAAATGGCTTTAAAATTTAAAAATTTAAACATTTAAAAATGGCTTTAAAATTTAAATATTCAACCATTTAAAAATTGGTTTAAAAATTCAAAAAATTAAAAATTGCTTTAAAACTTAAAAAATTTAAACATTTAAAAATGGCTTTGAAATTTAAAAATGTAAAAATTGCTTTAAAATTTAAACATTTAAAAATGGCTTTAAAATTTAAAAATTTAAACATTTAAAAATGGCTTTAAAATTTAAATATTCAACCATTTAAAAATTGGTTTAAAAATTCAAAAAATTAAAAATTGCTTTGAAAATTAAAAAATTTAAACATTTAAAAATGGCTTTAAAATTTAAATATTCAAACATTTAAAAATTGGTTTAAAAATTAAAAAAAATTCAAAAAATTAAAAATTGCTTTAAAAATTAAAAAATTTAAACATTTAAAAATGGCTTTAAAAATTAAAAATTTAACAATTTAAAAATTGCTTTAAAATTTAAACATTTAAAAATTGCTTTAAAACTTAAAAAAAAGTGTCGTTTTTTTTTTTTTTCCACTGCTCTTTATCCTTCCCTCCTCAACTTCCCAACCGTGTCCAGAGCTGGATCCGGGGCTGTTTATCCAAGGAAAGGTGGGGAACAATGAGAGTTTCCTGAAACAATTCCCTCTTTGCCTTTATCGCTCCTTTATCTCCTAAATGACCCAAACTTCCTCTATTATTCTGATTATTGAGGCCACATCCCCTCCCCTGCAATGTGACCCGACAGGTTTTGTATCCAGCACTTCCCCC
>NW_020923946.1:4834-7118 GCF_003984885.1 Neopelma chrysocephalum | reverse complement strand
ACCTGGAAATATGAATCAGCCTAATTAACACTTGATGAGATAAGGAGAGAGAGGCTGGAGCTGCTCATCCTGTCTCCAAGCAGGAGATTATCCCGGAGCCAGGAAAACTCTTTTTTCATGGAAGTGACCCAAGTGCAGCCCCTTTGTTGATATTCTGGATGGAATATTGGAACAGCTCTGGAGTAAACAGGGTAATTAATATATTAATATATCCAAGGGTTGGCACCAGGATGCTTTATTTGGCTCTCTCCAGGGTAATTAATATATTAATATATCCAAGGGTTGGCACCAGGATGCTTTATTTGGCTCTCTCCAGCTCCTGGGATGTTATTCCCAAGCTCCTTCCCATCCATCATCCCGTGGTTTTGAGCAGCGAGGCCTCGGGTTCTGCTTCTCCTCAGGGAAAACTTCCAGGATTGCTCATCCCTGAGCTTTTCCTGCCCTGTGCCAGCCCCTGTGCCAGCCCAGGGGTGCCCATCCCAGAGTTCCTGAGCCTGGAATAACACCTGGAATCCTGGAGATTCCTCAAAGCTGAGATGTTACACTCCATGGGAGCAGGGGGACATGGACAGAAAATGCCACAAAGAAACATTTGGGAATCTGGGTTGGATCCGAGGAGGAGAGAGAAAGATCCAGGGCAGAAATGAGTCCCAAAAAACCACCATTAGCACAAAAAAAAAGCCTTTTCAATACAGAAATGTTACATTTCATGTGACCAGGTGGACATGGACAGAAAATGCCACAAATAAACATTTTGGAATCTGGGTTGGATCCAAGGAGGAGAGAGAAAGATGTTTTATATTTTATATTCCATTTTTATTAATTTCTATTATTTTATTTAACTTATTATATTATATTTATTGCTTCCTATTTTATTAATAATTTTTGTTGCTTTAATTAATATATTCTTTTAGATACTGTTATTATTGTTACTATTATTAAATTTTATTTTTATTAATAAATTATTCCTTTTATATTATTGTTTTTATCGGGTTTATATTTTATTTTAATTTTTATTATTATTATTAAATTTTTATTATATATTTATATAACTTATATAAATTATACAAGTTTATATAATTATAGGTTTATGTATAATATATATATAATATATAAGTTTATATATAAGTTATAACATTATAAGTTTATATAATTATAAGTTTATATATCATACATATAATATATAAGTTTATATATATGTTATAACATTATAAGTTTATATAATTATAAGTTTATATAATTATAAGTTTATATATAATATATATATAATATATAATTTTATATATAAATTATAACATTATATAACCAGGATTTTCAATCCAACCCCTCCAGACTGGGGGAATCCTTCCCATCCTTTTGCTTCCCCCTTCCCAAAATTTTTACTCCAACATTCCCAACATTCCCTGGGCTCTTCCAGGAAGGAGCTGCTGGATTTGGGAACCATCAAATTTGAATTTATTCACCTCAATCCTTTTCTTTCCCACAGGTACCCCCTGAGGAGAGGCAGCTCCTTCACATTCCTGACTCCGGGACCACACTGGGATTTCACCCTGGTGAGTGGAACAGCTGGAAAAAAAGCAGGAATTCCGAGGGAAAAATTCCTGTGCCTGGAAGAGAAGGAAAATCCACCCATTCCTCAAAACCTGAGCAGGCTCTTCCTTATTTTCTGAGCTTTTCCAAAGGTGCTTTTTGCTCCCAAGGATTTAGGGAAAGCTGGATATCCCAGTGTTTTCCTTCCTAAATCCATATTTTCTGAGGTGGGAATGCCATGGGCAGGATGGAAAACATCCTTTAGGAATAAAATGGGATTTTTTGTTCCTGAAAATCCCAAATTCTGGGGTTTTTTTGGTGTGGAGAAGCTCCTGGTGCTCTTCACATTCCTGACTCCAGGAGCACACTGGGATTTCACCCTGGTGAGGGAAAGAGCTGGAAAAAAGCAGGAATTCAGAGGGAAAAATTCCTGTGTCTGGAAGAGAAGGAAAATCCACCCATTCCTCCCCACCTGAGCCTTCTGAGCTTTATATGATATATATTGTATTATTTATATATAAATATATATAAATTATAAATATATATAAATATATATATTATAAATATATATAAATATATAAATAATAAATATTTATAAATAATAAATAATATATATAAGTATATATTATATATAAATACATAAATATATATAAGTGTAATATAATATTTATATATAAATATATACATATATTTATATATAATACATAATATTATACATTATATATAATATATAACATATATTGTATATTATATA
>NW_020923946.1:3629-4734 GCF_003984885.1 Neopelma chrysocephalum | reverse complement strand
TATATATTATATATAAATATATTTTCATATATTATACAATATAATATATACTATTATAATATAATTTTAATTATGTAATTACAATTATAGTTATACTATGATATAATAATATTAATTATAATTATACTATGATATAATAATATTTTAAATATTATAGTATATATTATTTATATAATACATTATATATTATATATAAATATATTGATATATAAATATAATATTATATAATTTATTCCTATTTTATTCCATTATTCCATTACTCTATTTCTATATTAATCCAATGCTTAAAACCCCCGGATCAGATCCGTCTGGAGAAGCCTTTTTTCTTGGAATGTGCTGCTGGCCCAGCCTGGGAATGACCCAACTGGCTCCAGAGGGAAATATCCAAGTTTTTTTTGGCCAAAATCCTCTTGGGCAAAGGAGCTTTTATTGCCCAAAGTCTCGCCAGTTTCAAAACAAAAAGCTCTGGATTTGGGAAAAATATTCCAGAGGGGAAATCTGGGAAATCTCCTGCTCCAGGAGGAGCCAGGAAACCCTAAAAAAAGGCCCTGCTGCTGTCTGGGGTTTTACTGCAATTTTCTTCTCTGAAATAAATTTAAATATCATGGAATCAGAGAGGTTGGAAAGGACCTCAGTTATATATTTAATACATTGATAACTTATTATATATATTTATATTTGCAATAATTAATTGTATTTATATTTGTAATAATGAATTGTATTTATATTTATAATAATTAATTATATTTATAATAATTAATTATATTTATAATAATTAATAATGTATATGTAAAATATAAAATGTTATAATAAATCAGCTATCACGTGCAATAAATGATAATAAATTATAGCTAATTAGATTTAATTAATATTTAATTCATATCTAATTAATGTTTATTAGTATATGTTTGTTAGTATGTATTTATAATTATATAATCAATTAATATTTATTCCTGTAGATGATTAATATTTAATTAATACACAATTAATATTTACTAGTATGTGTTTCTTAGTGTATATTTATTATTATATATTTAATTAATATTTATTCTTATACATAATTAATATTTAATACCCAATTAATATTTACTAGTATATGTTTCTT
>NW_020923946.1:2386-3619 GCF_003984885.1 Neopelma chrysocephalum | reverse complement strand
ATATATTTAATTAATATTTATTCTTATATATAATTAATATTTAATATATTTTATATATTCTATATTATATATTATTATAGATAGAATAAATGTTGTATATTCTATATTCTATATTATTATGGAGTGGAAGGGGATGAACTTGGCTCCTCCAGGAATGTGGAAGGCCCAGGGTCCAGCACAGCATCAAACCCAACGACTCGTTTCGTGGGTGACCAAACAATTCCTGCTCATGATCCGTGGCTTTTCCAGGCCAGGGAATCTCCGGGCTGATGGGATGAATCCATGAAAAAATAACGTGGAAGCCCAGCTAGTCCAGGAATAGCGGGAGGGATCGGGAAGCTCTTTGCTGAGGTCTTTGGTCATCGTTCCTCTGGTTTTTGCTCTCCTTGGGAAGAATTCCCTGGCCAAAAGCCTCATCTTCCCACAGAAAGGCTTGTTCTTTTAGCCATGGCCAAAATCTTGGATTAAACATGGATCAAAAGCCCTCACATGAACTCCTAAATCAAATATATTTGGGCATTGGGTCATTCCTGAAGAGCAGGAATGACCAACCTCGTGCAAAAGTGATTTAAGCTGGAGGACGGCGGGGTTAGGTTGGATAATTAGAGGTTGGATAATTAGAGGTTGGATAATTAGGAATTGGATAATTAGGGATTGGATAATTAGAAATTGGATAATTAGGAATTAGATAATCAGGAAAAACTACTGTGAAGGTAAAGCTTGCCCAGAGAAGCTGTGGCTGCCCCTGGATCCCTGGAAGTGTCCAAGGCCAGGCTGGAGCAACCTGGGATAGTGGGAGGTGTTGGACATGGAACTGGATGGGCTTTGAGGTCCCTTCCCACCCAAACCATTCCACGAATCCATGATTTTATGTGCCTAAATGAAGTCTAATCACTTCCCACTGGCATCTGCTGCATTCCTGCTTTTGATTTCCCCACAACCACAATTCCAGGAGCGCAGAGAATCCAACTTCCGATTTGGAGGAATCGGGTGACGAACCTTGCAAAGCACCGCAAACACACTTTGCCTTTGGGTTTAACTTTTATTTTTTTGAGTCATTCCAGCCAGTTAAAGGTGTAAATAAAGGAAATCTCTCTGAACTGCTTTATTAAAGGTCAGAATCGTGTCCCTCAGCACAACCATGTTTTATTCCTTGCAGAAGAGGAAGCGCCGCGAGAAGGACGATGACGTGGTGAGCCTGAGCAGCCTGGACTTCAAGGTAACCAAAGGCTT
>NW_020923946.1:1303-2376 GCF_003984885.1 Neopelma chrysocephalum | reverse complement strand
AATAAAATACATTAAAACAAAAAATAAATTAATAAAATATATTAAACCAAAAATAAATTAATAAAATACATCAAACCAAAAATAAATTAATAAAATACATTAAACAAAAAATAAAATAATAAAATATATTAAACCAAAAATAAATTAATAAAATACATCAAACCAAAAATAAATTAATAAAATACATTAAACAAAAAATAAAATAATAAAATATATTAAACCAAAAATAAATTAATAAAATACATCAAACCAAAAATAAATTAATAAAATACATTAAACAAAAAATAAAATAATAAAATATATTAAACCTGCTTGGCGAGAACAGAACCAAGTCCTGCTGGGGGATCTCCCCAGCGCTGGTTTAACCATTTAATCTGCTTTTTTTCACCTTAAAACTCGTTAGTTTAACATGAAATAAATGTGTGGGCAAGAACAGGAACCTCCTCGAGTCCCAGGGAGCAAAACTCTGCAAATCCTGTGCAAATATCACTTTTGTTTGGCTGAAAACAAGCTGGACCTCCTGGGTGCTAAACCGGGTTTAAAACCGGGATTAAAACCGGGATTAAAGGGATTGACAGACCGAGGGCGGGGCAGGGGCAGAGCTGCAGCTTTTCCCAAATTTTCTGGTGGATAAACTGCTTCCCAATGTTCCGAAATCTCCCAGCTCTGGAGAAGGGAAGGAAGACAAAGAGAGTTTAACTAAGTGGGGTTTAAGGTTGATTAGGCTGAGATTAAAGGCAATTTGCTGGTGACAGAGGGCGGGGCAGGGGCAGAGCTGCAGCTTTTTCCAAGTTTTCTGGTGGATAAAGTACTTCCCAACGTCCTGAGATCTCCCAGCTCTGGAGAAGGGAAGGAAGACAAAGAGAGTTTAAATAAGCGGGGTTTAAGGTTGATTAGGCTGAGATTAAAAGCAGTTTGTGGTGACAGAGGGCGGGGCAGGTGCAAAGCTGCAGCTTTTCCCAAGTTTTCTGCTTCCCAATGTGTGTCCTGAAATCTCCCAGCTCTGGAGGAGGGAAGGAAGACAAAGAGAGTTTAACTAAGCGGGGTTTAAGGTTGATTAGGCTGAGATTAAA
>NW_020923946.1:0-1293 GCF_003984885.1 Neopelma chrysocephalum | reverse complement strand
GAGAGTTTAACTAAGCGGGGTTTAAGGTTGATTAGGCTGAGATTAAAGGCAGTGTACTGGTGGGGCATTTCCTGTGTGACCTAAAGACCGGGTGCGTCACTTCATTTGCATTTATGAATTATTCATGAGCCTCCTCTTAATTGGGCTCCTGCTTTTCACAAGAGTTTCCAGCAGATTCTGGGCTTTGAACTCTCCTGGTCCGGATAAAACCCCCAAAATAATGTAAAATAACATCAAATAAATCAATAAAATAAATTAATAAAATACATTAGAACAAAATAACTTAATAAAATACATTAAAACCAAAAAATTAATGAAGTATATTAAAACAAAAATAAATTAATAAAATACATTAAAACCAAAAATAAATTAATAAAATACATTAAACCAAAAATAAATTAATATTTATTATTTTTATGATAGCAATAAAATAATTATGATAGTAATAATAATAATATAACAATAATAATAAAACCATCCCCAAAATCCCCCCAAAATGATGTAAAATGACATCAAATAAATTAATAAAATAAATTAATAAAATACCTTTAAACAAAAATAAATTAATAAAATACATTAAACACAAAATAAATCAATGAAATACATTCAACCAAAAATGAATTAATATTTATTAATTTTATGATAACAATAAGATAATTATGATAATAATAATAATGATAATATAACAATAATAATAAAACCGTCCCCAAAATCCCCCAAAATAATGTAAAATGACATCAAATAAAATAATAAAATAAATTAATAAAATGCATTAAACCAAAAATTAATAAAATACATTAAACCAAAAATAAATTAATAAAATACATTAAAACCAAAAGTAAATTAATAAAATGCATTAAAACAAAAATGAATTAATATTTATTCTTTTTATAATAACAATAAGATAATTATGATAATAATAACAATGATAATATAACAATAATAACAAAACCACCCTCAAAATCCCCCCCAAAAATAATGTAAAATGACATTGTTATATGTTATTATATATTATTATAGATATTACATTATATATTGTATATGATATATTGTTACATTATTTATTCCTATTTTATGACATTATTACATTACTATATTGCTATATTATATTATATTTTACCTTTATTTTAATATATTATTTTATTTTGTTATATATTATGTTATATACCATATATTGTTATATGTTATTATATATCATTATGGATAGAATATTTATATATATTTATTCCTTATTTATCCCAATCCTGATTTATCCCAGTCCTGATTTATTCCTTATTTATCCCAGACCTGATT
>NW_020923945.1:0-1496 GCF_003984885.1 Neopelma chrysocephalum | reverse complement strand
TGGCAAAGACCCTCTTGCCCCCCTTGGTTGGGTGAATCGCGTCAGCTCCCAACAGTCCCGGTTTCTTAAAGGTAGATCCACGATCATAGAAACCAAAACCTTGAGTACGGCACCAGCTACCCAGCCAGGCATTCACCCGTTCGGTTCGTCTCCTCCTTCCCAGACCCCTTCCTCTGACTGGACTCTGATAGAGGAGACCACCACCTGTGCTCCCGATCCTTTTCACATTGCTCCAATGGAGATATAGTCTCCAGGGAGGGTTCTAAGTTGCCTCATCAGACCCTACACAGAAGAGTAGGAGCGGATGATAATCTGCAGGGTTCACCAGGCCCGGCAGCCTCTCAGTGACACCACGAATGCGAGGTTCTGGTAGGCAGCAGACTTCTCTAGAGAAATCGCCTGGACGGCAAACGGGTGCTTCGGTGCCTCTCGGGAGGGAACCTCCAATTACTAATACCTTTACGTGCTTTCCTGGTGGCACTGGTTCTAACGCGGGCGGGTGGTTAGGTCAGCTTTGCGTGGTTGGCTTGTCCTGGGTCCTGTCCGTTACTCACGTGCTCTTCAGTCTCCAACCCCGGAGCATCCTGTCAGTTATGTAGGGGCACTTCAGGAGATGGGGGAGGGTTCTTCCTTCTACCCCGAGCACAGACAAGCGTCCAGTCTCCTTCTTCTCGGGGCTTACTCGCGTCAGTCAGCTCGAGGTTGGATTCCGGCTTACCTTCCTCTTGTGCAGCCTGAAGGCAGGCTGTCGCTCAGCCTGGGGCAGCGTACAGTACCACACATCAATCTCCTGCTCGCGTTCCCGGATACCGTGCTGCCTGTCGAGCTCCTCTTGTAAAAGTTACTTGTCCAAGGAGATCTTCCAGCTGGGCACGCTTGCAGCTATGACATCCACTGCTGCCTTTGGGTGCTAGGGGGACTTCCAGGTACTGGAGCTCTCGCCCTGCCCTTTGCTCATTGACCCCATCTGTCACTCCCTCACAGGGCTGCTGCTTACTCTCTCTCTCTCCCTCCCCCCCCCGCCCCCACTCTTAATTTAAAGCCCTCCTAATGAGGTCAGCTATCCTATTGGCAAAAATACCTATGCCCCGCTTAGCGAGGTGGAACCCCTCTGTCCCAAGCAGACGCTGATCCACAAACAGGGTCCCATGCTCATAGAACCCAAAACCCTGTCGCCAGCACCAGCTCCGTGGCCAATTATTGACCCGCATTATCGGTGCCCTCCTCCTCCCGCCCTTTCCTCTCACCGGCAGGACTGAGGAGAACAACCCCTGGGCCCCCACGCCCTTGACTAACGCCCTCAGAGCTCTGGGGTCATTGCTAGGGGAAACCTGGTGTCACAGATGTGCTCCTCCGGTTTGAACTAACTGAACTTTGGTCCAGGCAGATGCTCAGCAAGTAGGACTATCCAAAGTTAATCTTACTGTGTGAGGCTATCGGTGACAACCCAGCACCAAAACCAACGGTAAGTGCAGAAGACCTTTCTCGGAAGAATT
>NW_020923944.1:1466-3480 GCF_003984885.1 Neopelma chrysocephalum | reverse complement strand
ATGGGAGGGGATGGGGTGGGATGAGATGTGAGGGGTTGTGGGGTGCTATAGGACAAGGGGGATGGGATGGGATGGGATGGGATGTGGGTGGCTGTGGGGTGCTGTAGGACAGGGGTGTGGGATGCGATGAGATGGGATAGGATGGGATGGGATAGGATGGAATGGGATGGGATAGAATGGGATGGGGGGGTTGTGGGGTGCTGTAGGACAGGGGTATGGGATGGGATGCTTGGGGGGCTGTGGGGGGCTGTGGGGTACTGTAGGACGGGAGTGTGGGATGGGGCGAGATCGGATAGAATGGGATGGGATGGGATGGGATGGAATAGGATGGGATGGGGGGGGTTGTGGGGTGCTGTAGGACAGGGGTATGGGATGGGATGCTGGGGGGCTGAGGGGTGCCCCGGGGTGTGGGGCAGGGGTGCTGAGGATGGTGACGGTGTCCTGGTCCCATTTCCCCCCCGTGTCCCCTCACCCCATCACCCGTTTCTGGGGGGTGACCCCCGTCCCTGCAGGTCCCAGCCCTGTCTGTGCCCCCCGAGGGGAGCCCTGAGGGCCCCGCACGCCCCCCGAGATGAGCAGCAAGGACCCCCCCGAGGTCTCTGGTAAGGGGAAGGGGACGCACGGGGGGACACAGGGGACGGGGACACGCACAGGGGGGGACATTCATCGCTCCCCCCGGCAGAGAGGAGCCACCTGAAGGTTTTCCTGCCCCGGAAGCTGGTGGAGTGTTTGCCCAAATGCCCCGTCCTGCCCAAGGAGCAGCTGCGCTGGAACACCAACGAGGTGGGAGGGGAACGGGGGGACACGGAGGGGACACAGCAGGACATGGGGGGTTGTGGGGACACGAACGACACACAGAAGGGGATGTGGGGACATTGGGAGGGGGCGTGGAAGGGATGTAGGTGACATACATGAGATGTGGGGACACAGGAGGGGATGTGGGGGCACAGGAAGGGGACACTGAGGGCACAGAGGGAATGGGTTGGCTGGGGACAGGGGGCACATCAGGACAGCGGGGTTAGGGATGATGAAAACTGTGACAGCAGGGGTGGGACGACAGAGTGACACAGTGGGGGGGACAGGAGGTGACGTGTGACACAAACGGGACACGTCTCCCCTTCCTCCCGCCAGGAAATCGCCTCGTACCTCATCACCTTCGAGAAACACGACGAGTGGCTCTCGTGCTCCCCCAAAACCAGGTGGGGGGGCCGTGGGGTGCCCCGGGCAGTGTCCTTGGGGGGCTGGGGGGTGCCGTGGAGGGGCTGTGGGTGCCCTGGGGGGTCCCTGACCGCTGTCCAGGCCGCAGAATGGGTCGGTGATCCTGTACAACCGCAAGAAGGTGAAGTACCGCAAGGACGGGTATTGCTGGAAGAAGCGCAAGGATGGGAAGACGACACGTGAGGACCACATGAAGCTGAAGGTGCAGGGGGTGGAGGTAGGAGGAGGGGGGAGCCCCAAAACACGGCTCTCCCCCGAAAACACCCGGCACCCCGAAAAAACGTCCCCGTGCTCCCCTATAGAACAGACTCTGGTTTGGGTGTGGGGAGCAGGGAGGGAGCGGCTGGGGATGGGGGCTACACGAGGAGGGGCTTGAGGGTGTCAGGGCACCCAAAGGGGGGATCTGAGTACCCTCAAGGGAAGGTTTTGGGCTGCTGGGGACCCCCAGGGGGGTGGTTTAGGGTGTCCAGGACCCCCAGCTATGTGTTTAGGGATGTTGGGAAACCCCCCAGTTGGCGGTTTGGTGGCAATGGGGACCCCCGGGGGGGCAATTTGGAGGTGTCAGGCTCCCCCAGCTGGGCAGCCGAGGGTCTGACCCCCTTACTTGGTCATTTGGGGATGTCATTTGGATCCCAGGGGGGGATCCAAAGACTGGTTTGTGGGTCTCGTCAGGGCGGGAGGCTCCCCCAATTTGTGCTGTCCCCCCCAGTGCCTCTACGGCTGCTACGTCCACTCCTCCATCGTGCCCACCTTCCACCGCCGCTGCTACTGGCTGCTGCAGGTAAAGGGGGGGGGG
>NW_020923944.1:0-1366 GCF_003984885.1 Neopelma chrysocephalum | reverse complement strand
GAACGTGCCGGCCATGGAGGAGTGCGGCCGCCCCTGCGCCCCCCCCCCTCTGCAGCCCCCCCATCTGCACCCCCCCGATCTGCGCCGCCACCGCCGACCCCCGGGAGTGGCTCAAGTGGTCCCAGGAGGAGCTGGTGGCCCAGCTGCGCCCCATGTGTGAGTGGGCTGGAGGGGGCACCCCCGAAACCTTCCCCGCGGGGTTTTACCCCCGGTCCTTGGGGTGAAACGGGGCTGTGGGAATGGGGCGGGGGGGAAAACTGGATCTTCCTGGGGGGGCCGGAGGAGGGACAGCCTAAAACGTTTTTTTTGGTGTATTTGTTGTCCATCTTTCGCTCAGCCCACAGAGTGAGGTGGGGCTGGGGAGGACACCCCACAGCTCTTTTCTTGAGAGATTTTACTCCTGTTTTCCCGCAGGATGTAGTGGGGTAGCAGGGGAAACGTAGCTATTTGGGGAGGGGGCTGAATAGGGGGACACACCCCCCCATCCGCCTTCCTGAGGGGTTTTGCTCCCCTTCTCCCGCAGTCCACGGGGTGAAGTGGGGCTGCGGGAATGGGGGGGCCCCCCCCGGGCTGTCCCTGGAGCAGCTGGTGCAGCACGTCCTGGAGCGGCACCAGGCCCGGCCACCCCCCCGCACCCACGCCTGCCTCTGCGCCGGGGGGCTGGGTGAGACCCCCAACTGCCCCCGGGCACCCCTCACCACCCCTGGGCACCCCCCACCACCCCTGGGCACCCCCTGCCACCCCTGGGCACCCCCTGCCACCCCTGGGCACCCCCCACCACCCCTGGGCACCTCTGACTGTCCCCGGGACACCACAATGCCCTCGGACCCCACTGGGACTCCCTGGGGTACCTCCAACCCTGTGGGACCCCCAACCCCCTGGGGATCCCCCCTGGGACTCCCAAACTCCCTGAGACTTCTCTGAACCACTCCTAGGGAAAACTCCTGAACCCTTCCTGGGATCCAGAACCATCCCTGAGATCCCCCCAAACCCACTGGGACCTGCTCTAACCCTCCTAGGGACCCCCTGAACCCCCTTGGGACCCTCCCAACACCTTGGGACCCCCCGAACCCTCCCTTGCACCTCCATGGGACTGCCCTGAACCCCTGGGGACACTCCCCACTTGAACCCCCCTCGGGACCCCCAAATCCCATTGGGACGCTCCCAAATTCCCCCTGAACTCCCCTTGGGACCCCCAAATTCCCCCTGGGGCCCTTCCAAACCCTCCCCGTCCCTCTCTAACGTCCCCCCTCCTTCCCCCCCCACAGGCCCCCCCGCCCACACGTGCGGCAGCACCAAGCGCCCCATCATCTCCCCCTAAGGGTAGCGGGGGGGGGCGGGGGGGGCGTGCCGGGGGACGCCCCCA
>NW_020923943.1:0-2352 GCF_003984885.1 Neopelma chrysocephalum | reverse complement strand
CTTTGCCTCCCTGCAATCTGGACCTCCAAGGATCTGCTGGAGAGTCCCTGGGAAGGCTTTGTCAGGAAGGGCCCTCGGGGGGCTCCTTAAGACTTCAGGGGACTGCAGGATTTTCAGAGCAATTGGGGTTTTTCTTTTGATTTTGCATTTCTGAGAGGTTTGTGCAACCATGGCCTGCAATTATCTGCTGTAACGAGTCCCTTGAGAGCCTCAGACAGTGACAACCCTCAGTGGGGCTCATTAATGCTTCAAGGCACTCAGGGTTTATTAAGACACTTCTTTTTGACACTAAGTCTCTGAGAGGTTTGTTCAATCATGACCTCCAATTATCTGCTCTAATGAGTCCCTGGAGAGTCTTTGTCAGGAATGGCCCTCAGTGGGGCTTGATAAAGCTTCAAGGTACTCAAGGTGTATTGAGGTACTTTGCCTTTTCCTTTGACTCTGACTTTTTAAGAGTTTTGTGCAATCATGGCCTCCAATTATCTGCATTAATTAGTCCCTGGAGAGTCTTTGTCAGGAACGGCTCTCAGCAGGGCTTATTAATGCTTCAAGGTACTCAAGGTTTTTTAAGGAACTTTGGTTTTTCCTTTTCCGAGTCTGAGAGGTTTGTTTAGTCATGGCCTCCAATTATCTGCTTTAATTAGTCCCTGGAGAGACTTTGTCAATAGTGACACTCAGTGGGGCTCATTAATGCTTCAAGGTACTCAAGGTTTTTTAAGGAACTTTGTTTTTTCCTTTTCCAACTGTCTGAGAGGTTTGTTCAGTCATGGCCTCCAGTTATTTCCTCCAGCGAGTCCATGAGGAGCCTGTATTGGGAATGGCCCTCGGTGGGACCCATTAATGCTTTGAGATATTTTGGGTTCTCCTTCTGACTCTGACTAATGGAAAGGTTTGTGCAATCTCCCCTCAGTATCTGAGGTTCAAGGACTCAGCACCAAAAGCCCCACGGGGCTCATTCAGACAAAGCAAGTCCTAACAAACCACGACCCTTCCTGTGATTTTCCTCTAGTCTAGACAGTAAATTAGGAATGTTGTCTCATGGAATCAGGGGACCATTGTGACACTGCAGGGCCCCATGGAACTCTTTTGCCCACAACAAGGGTCAGCACAAGAGGTGCCGACACCAACTTTAGAGAACAAGTGTGTAATTTTACTCCAGTGCAAAGCAGCAAAGAATGACAAAAGGATGAGCTCAGTAATGCACCTCATCGTTCCTACAAAGAGTGCCTGGAGTGATTAGAAAAGATCCCTGCCCAGTTGCCCTCATCTGTTCCCCTCAGCCAGGCCCGCACAGCAGCGGGGGAGCCCTGGTCACAGCCAAGGGTTGGAGAACCCCTCCCGGGCACAGGAAATCCTACCCAGGGCGTCCACTCGTAGGGGAGGGCTCCATCTCTGCTGGGAGGGGGTCCAGCTTTTCTGGGCTTGGATGAACAAGCTCACAGAGCTACGAGTGCACAAAACCATCTGGCTCCCTTCTCCTCCTGGGTTCCACCCAGAGCCTGGCCAGGGCTTAAGGGGAAAACCAAGGCAGTCAACCTGCCCCATCTCCTGCCAAACAAGGCCAGACATCGACTGCCATGGCCTTCACCAGTCTCTAAACACATAAAGATCATATGTTCTTAACAATCATACACATTTTGTTAATGAACAGATACAAGCAGTATTCACTAATGAGCAGATACTAATACATCTTACTAATAAGCACACACATTTTGTTGATGAGCAGATACACAGTTGTAGTGTTATCACACTACATCTTTTACTCACAAACATATATAGGTTTAGCTAATGAGTGGATACACAGATAAATAGAACACCAGGTTGGAGCTCTAGAAGTCAGCTTTGCTCAGGGCCTGTTGTTCAGCCTCAGGACTTCAGTGACAGGCAGACAGGGCTTTATGTTACACACAGTGTTTACATGCTCATTAGATATTCTCCCTTAACACAAATACGTTACTTTGCTTTACACACTCACACCTCCTATCCCAAGTCCTTATTTGGTCCTTTGGGGTCTTCTTCCGGGCTCTCTGGTGGGTTTTTTTTGGCATCTGGTGCCCCCCAAAGTTGAGGTGTCCCCTTCTTGACCTCAGTTCTGAGCAGGCACAGTGACAGTGTTTTTCACTACAAAGAGTGTAACATTTCATTTTGATCTTCTCTGGGTCCACAGAGCTCAGCTGACATCCTGTTTGCTTCAGGTACATCCTTGATCAAATCCTCTAGGACTTCTTTCAGATTCTGTTGTTCCTTATTTGACCATAGTGGAATACTGTGAGCAGTGTTCTATTTCTCCTATCAAATCCCCTTTTTCCATGAGATTAATTTTATTAAGGGAATGAGTCTCTCAGTATCTAT
>NW_020923942.1:0-1696 GCF_003984885.1 Neopelma chrysocephalum | reverse complement strand
GGCTGCGGCTGTGAGAGGGCAGAGAGGGGGAGGCAGCTGGGCCAGGCAGCGCTCGCCATCAGGCTCACCTCCACCAGGAACGCCAGGGCAGGCAGTTCCCACAGGGGCTCTTCCCTGCTGAGCCGCGGGAGCAGGTTGGCGGCGACGCTGCGGCAGAAGGAGTGCGAGACACGGCACAGCTCCCTGCAAGGGGGAATAAAGGCACCAGAGACCCTGAGCCAGGTGGGCAAAGCTCTCCTGGGACTGACGCACACAGGCATGGTCTTTGGCTACCAGCACGGGAGGGGACATGGGCGCTTTGGGAGGTGGCTCCTCCTGTGCAGCCGCCCCTCTCCGCCTTTGCCACTCTGCTCAGCCATCCCTGGCTGCCAAGGCCCTCTGGCCCAGCAGCACGGGCACTGTGTGGGGTGGCCTGTGCACAGGGCAGAAATGCCGGGGGCAGTGGGGAGAAAGGGCTCTCACCTGGCCAGCAGACCCACTGCATAGTGGTGGCTGTCAGCCTTGAGGAGCATGTCCCAGCCACACTTGCGATGGATCACCATCACCACGTCCTCATCCAGCAGCTGGCGCAGCAGGGCTTTGACGGTCTGCACTGCAAACCTGTGTGCAGAGCACAGCCCAGGTCAGGCGCAGAGCCCCGGCCCCAGCCCCGAGGGCGTGGCAGGGAGAGAGGACTGGGATGGAGCACCTGTTGGGGTTGGGGGGGAAGGCTGCGCTGCTCCCGGCATCGCCCCCAGAAGGTCTCGACCTCCTCTGACATCTCCTCTGTGCTGATGAAAACTTGGAAGAGCAGAGTCAGAAGGAGGCGGGGCAAATTGGTCTTCACTGCCCCTGGGCACCAGGGCAGCTGGAGGATCTCCCAGAGTGCCACAGTTGCCTGCCAAAGACAAAGCACCCAGAGACAGCTCTCAGGGCCCAGATGTCCATGTGGTAGGGCCCCAGCGTGGCAGGGAGAGGCCAGGGGAGACACAGGGGGATCCCCCGGCCTGCTGGCCCTGAACTTGCCCCTAAGCCAGGGTTGCAGCCTGGTGCCTGAGGCAGGGAGAAGCAGTGGTGAGGGAGGATGAAAAGGTATCCCAAAGGAAAGCTGGGGCTGAGCAGAGGCCAGCTCAATAAACTCACAGCCAGGGCAAAGACATCGCTCTCATCCCCATCCGAGGTGCGTGTCCTGTGCGCTGGCCAGAATTCCAGCGCACGGAAGAGGATCTGCAGCACCGGCTCCTTAGTCCCTCTGGAGGAGATGAGCGTCCTCCACATGGTGCGAGCAGCTCTGTGGAGTCAGAACTCTGGCTCAGGGGGGTCTGGGACACAGCGCTGTGGCCTGGGCATCTGCAGGGCCCAGGTGACAGAGCCACGGTGCCTTGTGGGGCAGGGAGGCAGGCTGGCCTCAGGATTGGGGGCTTGACATGCCAAAGCTGGCAAAGAGAGGAGCTGGAGTGTCCTGGAAGTCTCCATCTCTCTGGTACACCATTTGGGACAGGTTGTGCAGGGGGATGGGGTCTAAAGGCAGGGGAGTCCTCAAGGCAGGTGGGCCCCATACCTGTCACAGGCTGGGGCAGAGCGCAGCAGGGTCACTGCAACATCCACAGGGTGTGCCTCGGTCAGCAGGACAAGAGTCTTGTCCAGCCTGTGCTCAGCAGACACATTGCACGTGAGCCACTGGTGGATGCACCTGACTATGGCCGGCACCTGGAGG
>NW_020923941.1:0-426 GCF_003984885.1 Neopelma chrysocephalum | reverse complement strand
CAGCCTGGCACCCTGGGCACGGCAGGTGAGACAAAACACACCTGGGAACCCCAAAAATGCACCCAAAATACACCTGAGAGCCATAAAATACACCTAAAATACACCTGGGCACACCTGGGCTGAGCGTGGGGGTCCTCAACCTGCACCACAGGAGCCCAGGCACCCCCAGCCTGGCACCCTGGGCACGGCAGGTGAGACCCCTGACCCAAAACCACCCCCAAAACACACATAAAATACACCCAAAATACACCTGAACACACCTGGACTCACCTGGACACACCTGGGCTGAGTGTGGGGGTCCTCAACCTGCACCACAGGAGCCCTGGCACCCCCAGCCTGGCACCCTGGGCACGGCAGGTGAGACAAAACACACCTGGGAACCCCAAAAATGCACCCAAAATACACCTGAGAGCCATAAAATACACC
>NW_020923940.1:762-1208 GCF_003984885.1 Neopelma chrysocephalum | reverse complement strand
CCTTGGTGCCCATCATCAACTCCTGACCCACCTTGGTGCCCATCATCTCCTCCTGACCCTCCTGAGCCCACCTTGGTGCCCATCATCTCCTGCTGGACCCACCTTGGTGCCCATCATCTCCTCCTGAGCCCACCTTGGTGCCCATCATCAACTCCTGGACCCATCTTGGTGCCCATCATCAACTCCTGACCCACCTTGGTGCCCATCATCTCCTCCTGACCCTCCTGAGCCCACCTTGGTGCCCATCATCAACTCCTGAGACCACCTTGGTGCCCATCATCTCCTCCTGACCCTCCTGAGCCCACCTTGGTGCCCATCATCAACTCCTGACCCTCCTGAGCCCACCTTGGTGCCCATCATCTCCTGCTGGACCCCCCTTGGTGCCCATCATCAACTCCTGGACCCACCTTGGTGCCCATCATCAACTCCTGACCCTCCTGGACCCA
>NW_020923940.1:0-662 GCF_003984885.1 Neopelma chrysocephalum | reverse complement strand
CCCCCCAACCTCCCCCTGGACCCACCTTGGTGCCCCCCATCTCCACCTGGACCCACCTTGGTGCCCCCCAACCTCCACCTGGACCCCCCTTGGTGCCCCCCCCGCCATGGGTGCCCCCCTTGGTGCCCCCTCCCCACCCTGGGGTCCCAAAGGTGCCCCCTGAGATCCCCCCCAAGTGCCTTTGGGGCCACCCCGGGGAGGGAGGGGGGGCACCCACAGGTTTGGGGGGCACCTACAAATTGGGGGGGCACCCACAGGTTTTGGGGGGCTCCCGTTGTTTTGGGGGGACACCCACAGGTTGGGGGGCACCCACAGGTTTAGGGGGGCTCCTGTTGCTTTGGGGGGGCTCCCGTTGTTTTGGGGGGCACCCACAGGTTTCGGGGGGGCACCCACAAATTGGGGGGGCACCCACAGGTTTAGGGGGGCTCCCGTTGTTTTGGGGGGGCACCCACAGGTTTAGGAGGGCACCCACAAATTGGGGGGGGGACCCACAGGTTGGGGGGGGCACCTACAGGTTTTGGGGGGCTCCCGTTGTTTTGGGGGGGCACCCCCAGGGTGGGGGGGCCCCGTCAGAGTCTGTGGATCTACAAAGAGAATTATTAATTAAAAACAAGCCCCCAAATTTAATTAACACCCCCCCAAATTAATTAACACCCCCCCCC
>NW_020923939.1:0-357 GCF_003984885.1 Neopelma chrysocephalum | reverse complement strand
TTGAGTGCCATCCCACGGCACTTGCAGGACAAGGAGGGGCTCAGGCCCAGCCAGGATGGGTTTGTGAAAGGCAGGTGCTGCTTGAGCAAGGTGAGCTCCTTGTAGGCCAAGGTGAGGCGCTGAGTGGGTGAGGTGGGGTGTGTTTTCCTTTCCACAGGGCTCCCTTTCCGTGTGCTCCTCTTGCAGCCGTGTCCTTGTGGCGGCAGCTTTGAAGGGAGAGTTGGTATTTGGGAGGTTGTGCCTGGAATGTGCTTGTGGGGGCACTTGGCAGGTGCAGACACTGCCCAGGAGAGGTGGGGTGTCCTCTGTGAGGTCACCTGATGTCACTGACGGGCTGTGGTTTTGTGGAGTTCTGGG
>NW_020923938.1:0-502 GCF_003984885.1 Neopelma chrysocephalum | reverse complement strand
GGGGAGGGACACGGGTGTCCCCAGCACCCCCAGCCCATGGTTGGCCCAGTCTGAGGGGGAAAATCCCTTCTGCTCCCCCCAACCCCACTCCATCCAGTTTGCCCCGGGATCCCTGTTCCTGCAGGGCCCAGGGTGGGGATGGAGACAAGGAGATCCAGGGGAATTCAGGGCCTGCAGGGAGGGTGGGGGGGGAGGAGAAGGGAACTCAAAGAGGGTTAAGTGGGGGGAATTGGGGACCCCAGAGGATGGGCATTGGGGTGTGGAAGGGATGGGACTGTGGGGGATGCGGGGGAGGAGGAAGGGATTCCAGTGAAGGGGACCCGGGGATTGAAGCAGGGCAGGGGTGGGGGCAGGAGAAATGGGGAAAGGGAGCAAAAGTGGAAGGGATTGGGAGGGGTTTTGGGACTGGGGGGTCAAGGAAGAGGATGTCTGGAGACGAGTGTCATGGACAATGTGAAAGGGAAAGGATTAGAGGAGAAAGAGGGGAAGAAATGGTGTGGGA
>NW_020923937.1:0-5124 GCF_003984885.1 Neopelma chrysocephalum | reverse complement strand
ACACACAGGGTGTGAACACATAGACACACACAGACACACACACACACGGGGTGTGAACACACACAGACACATACACACACAGGGTGTGAACACACAGACACAGACACACACACACACACGGGGTGTGAACACACACACACAGACACGGGGTGTGAACACACACACACACACAGACGCGGACACACACACGGGGTGTGAACATATACACACACAGACACGCGGGGTGTGAACACACACACAGACAGACACACAGACACATGCACACACACGGTGTGTGAACACACACAAACACATGGGGTGTGAACACAGACACACACACACACAGACACACACATGGGGTGTGAACACACACACAGAGACACACACACACGGGGTGTGAACACACACACACATGGGGTGTGAACACACACACACACGGGGTGTGAACACACGCACACACACACATGGGGTGTGAACACACACACACACATGGGGTGTGAACACACACACACACAGACACGGGGTGTGAACACACACGCACACACACACATGGGGTGTGAACACACACACACACGTGGGGTGTGAACACACACACGTGCAGCCCTGTGCTGGTGCACACACGTGATGGTGCCATTGTGTGTGCACAGGCGTGTGTCATCCCACACATGTGTCCACATGTTGGTGTGCACACAGGGCAGTGTAAATGCGTGTGCACGGCCACGTGTCACTGTGCACACACAGCCCTGTGTCTGTTCATGTGTGTAATGGTACAAACACGTGTACAGTCACATGTCACTGTGCACACACAGCCCTGTGTCTGTTCATGTATGTAATGGTACAAACATGTGTACGGTCACGTGTCACTGCGCACACACAGCCCTGTGCCTGTTCATGTATGTAGTAGTGCAAACACATGTGTACAGTCACGTGTCACTGTGCACACACAGCCCTGTGTCTGTTCATGTATGTAGTGATGCACACACGTGTACAGTCACATCTCACTGTGTACACACAGCCCTATGTCTGTTCATGTATGTAGTGGTGCACACACGTGTGTACAGTCATATGTCACTGTGCACACCCCCCGTTTCAGTGCACAGTGGGTGCAAACATGGGTGTACAGCCGTGTGCCAGTGAGCACACGTGTCCCCGTGTCGGTGCACATGTGTAGTGGTGTAAATGTGTGTGCACACACAGCCCTGTGTCAGTTCACGTGTGTGGTGGTGCCAATGGGTGCACGGCCGTGTGTCAGGGCCGGTGCACACGAACATCAGTGCCCACACGTGTCAGTGCACACGGGTCAGTGCACACGCGTGTCAGTGTGCACACATATCCCATGTCAGTGCCCACACATATCCCATGTCAGTGCACACACATATCCCATGTCAGTGCACACATGTGTCAGTGCCCACACGTATCAGTGCACACACATTTTGTGGTGCACATCCCCCGTGTCAGTGCACCCACGTGTGCACAGCCCGGCTCCTTGGCCCTCACCCCCGTGCCCGCACACGCGTGTCCCGGTGCCGCAGCGGGTGCAGATGTGGGTTGGGAATGCGGTGGGAATGCGGTGGGTGTGCGATGACCTCACCCCCCTCCCCCCGCGGTGACGCCACCGCACAGCCACGTCCCCCCCCTTCCATCCCCCCCCGGGGGACGTGGCCGTGACCCAGGGGTGACCCTGTCCTATGGCTGGCCCTGTCCCGGGGGTGTCCCTGTCTCCCACAGTGTCCCTGTCCCACAATGTCCCTGTCCCCCAGGTGTCCCTATCCCAAGGGTATCCCTGTCCCATGATGTCCCCGTCACTCCTGTCCCATGGGGTCCCTGTCCAACGGTTTCCCTGTCCTGTAGTGGCCCTGTCCCATGGTGTCCCTGCCATCCCTGTCCCACAAGTGCCCCTGTCCCACGGTGTCCCTGCCATCCCTATCCCACGAGTGTCCCTGTCCCATGGTGTCCCTACCATCCCTGTCCCATGGTGCTCCTGTCCCACGGTGTCCCTGCCATCCCTGTCTCCAGGTGTCCCTATCCCAAGGGTGTCCCTGTCCCCAGGTGTCCCTGCCATCCCTGTCCCACGAGTGCCCCTGTCCCACGGTGTCCCTGCCATCCCTGTCCCCAGGTGTCCCGCGGTGCCCGGGGCTGGGCCGACGCCTTCCCCGAGGACACGGTGGCCGATGACGTTGGGGACACGCGGGGACGGCGCTTCCACCGACACCTCTCTGACGACGAGGACCTGGTGGCCTCCGGAGGTGAGGGGACACGGGGCTGGGGGGGGACAGGGTCGGTGTCACTGTGTGGGGGTGCCACCAGCACCGGGTGCCACCCTGGGTGCCACTTGTGCCTGGTGGCACTGGACGGTGTGAACGCGAGTGCCACCAGGGGTTGGTGCCCCAGGGGTGGGTGACACTGTCCCCACTGCTGGTGGCACTGGGATCTGGTGGCATCTGGTGGTGAGGTGGCACTGAGTGCTGTGCGTGGGTGGGTGCCACCAGGGTTAGGTGGCCCCATGGGGGGGTGTCACCAGCTGTGGGTGACACCCCTGGTGTCACTCACACGGTGTCCATTGTGGATGGCACCAGGGCCTGGTGGCACGGGGCAGTAACGTGACACTGGGTGCCACCAGGGGTAGGTGTCCTCATGGGTGGGTGCCACCAGCACTGGATGCCACCCTGGGTACCACTTGCACTGTCCCCCTCGCAGGTGGCACCAGGACCTGGTGGCATCGGGTGTTACGGTGGCACTGGGTGGGTGGGTGTCACTGTGAGTGGGTGCCACTCGTGCTGCCCCCATTGTAGATGCCACCAAGGGTTTGGTGGCAGCTGGTGGCAGGGTGGCACTGGGAGAGTACGTGTCACTCTGAGTGCATGTCACCGTGGGTAGATGCCACCCTGGGTGCCAACATGCTGTCCCCATGGCAGATGGCACCATGGTGGCATCGGACAGTAAGATGTCACCAGGTGGGTGGGTGCCACCAAGGGTGTGTGTCCCACATGTGGGTGTCCCCAGTGCCACCACACTGTCCCCATCGAGGATGGCACTGGGACCTGGTGGCATCTGCTGGTCAGTGTGGCACCGGGTGTCACCGTGGGTGGGTGGGTGTCCTGTGGGTGGGTGTCACCATTCGAGGGTGTCCCCATTTTTGGGTGTCCCCACAGGTGGGTGTCACCATTCAAGGGTATCCCATGAGTGTCACCATTCATGGGTGTCCCATGGGTGGTTGTCACTGTTTGTGGGTGTCCACATTCGTGGGTGTCTCATGTGTTGATGTCACCCCACACATGGGGATCCCTGGGTGGGTGTCACCATTCCTGGGTGTCCCAAGCGTGAGTGTCACCATTTGTAGGTGTCCCATGAGTGGGTGTCACTGTTCATGGGTGTCCCACAGATGGGTGTCCCCATTTGAGGGTGTCCCCATTCGTAGGTGTCCCATGAGTGGGTGTCACAGTTCGTGTGTGTCACTGTTTGTGGGTGTCCCCACGAGTGTCCTATGGGTGGGTGTCACCGTTCCTGGGTGTCACCACAAGTGGGTGTCACCGTTTGTGGGTGTCACCATTCGTAGGTGTCCATACGGGTGCATGTCACCATTCCTGGGTGTCCCATGGGTGGGTGTCACTGTTTGTGGGTGTCCCCGTTCCTGGGTATCCCATGGGTGGGTGTCACTATACATGAGTGTCCCCACCAACGGGTGTCACCATTCCTGGGTGTCCCATGTGTGGGTGTCACCGTTTGTGGGTGTTGCTGTTTCTGGGAGTCACTGTTTCTGGGTGTCCCCATTCCTGGGTGTCCCATGGGTGGGTGTCACCATACATGAGTGTCCCCACCAGTGGGTGTCACCATTCCCAGGTGTCCCATGGGTGGATGTCACTGTTCCTGGGTGTCCCATGGGTGTCCCTGGGTGGGTGTCCCTGGATGGGTGTCCCAGGGTGGGTGTCCCCCTGGGTGGGTGTCACTGTTCCTGGGGGGTGTCCCTGTCTCTGAGTGCCACCCTGGCTGTGCCCTGGCAGATGGCAGTGGGGAGGATGGCAGCGGTGTCCCCTGGCCCCCGGTCGTGACCCCGGCGCCCGGCAGCGGGCTGGCACCCACCGGTAAGGGGACACTGCGGGGTGGCACCTGTGCCCGGGCTGTCACCCGCTGTCACCGCGCTCAACCTCTGTCTGCTCTTCATCCTCCTCTTCCTCCTCCTCCTCCTGCTCCTCCTCCTCGGGGGCAGTGCCCGGGCCCCCCCCCGCGCCCGCGGGGATGGTGGTGGCCGAGCCCGAGGACGACCCCCCGATCAGTAAGTGACACTTTTTGGGGACACCCCCCTCTCTTGCTGCACCCTCACTTTCTTCCTCCTGTGCCTTTCACTGGGGGGAGGGACCCCAAATATTGGGGGGAGGGCACATTCGGGTGGGGGGGGTCACAGCTGGGTGGGGGATCACGGGGGGGGGGTGTCACAATTTGGGGGGGTCATTTTTTGGGGGTGCAGGTGCCACCTCCCTATTTTTGACCACCGCACCCCCCATTTTTGACACCCCTCCCATTTTTGACACCCACCCCCAAATTTTTGGGTCCCCCCCCCAGTTTATTTCCGGGCACTGGTGAACTTCACCCGCAGCATCGACTTCAGCTCCCGGCTGGAGGACCCGGATTCCGAGGAATTCCGGGAGATTTCGGAGGCTGTGGTGGACACGGTGAGGATGGGGGGGGGGGCTGAGAGGGGGGGATGGGGGTGAGTGGCCCCCAAGGGACCACCCTGACCCCCCCATTTGTGTCCCCAACAGCTGGAGTCGGAGTATTACAAGGTGCCCGGGGAGCAGGTGGTCAACGTGGTCTTCATCAAGTGAGTGGGGGGGTTTTGGGGGGCTCAGGGGGTTTGGGGGCAGTCAGGGGATCGGAGGGGCTGGGGGGGATTGGGGGGGAGCAAAGAGAGCTGGGGAGGTTTGGGGTGCAGGGGGAAGTGGGAGGGTGGGGAGGGTTTGGAGTGATGGGGAGACTCAGGGGGTTTGGGGGGGCTCAGGGGGTTTGGGGGGCTCAGGGGGTTTGGGGGAAGTCAGGGGATTGGAGGGGATGAGGGGGGTTGGGGGGAGCTGGGAGGGAAAGGGATACAAGGACGGGTTTATTGGGGGCCAAAGGGCCAAAATAGGGGTGCAGGGGGATATAGGGGGG
>NW_020923936.1:3951-6345 GCF_003984885.1 Neopelma chrysocephalum | reverse complement strand
CCTTTATATTCTGAATTTGCTCTTCATGGTCATATACCAGAAATAGGCTTGGTGTGACCAGAGGGCCAGAAAACACCTTGATTTCATTTCTCAGGGGTCAATAATTCCCATAACTTTGAGGTTTTGGGTCTTATTTGCCCACTTTTGTTGTGTTCAGATGTGTGGGGCAGTGGTGCCTCTTTGTCCTCTGTAAATCCTTATATCTGCCTTGATTTGAGAAGGTTCAGACAGTCAAGTTCACACAAGAGCAGTGGTTTTTTTCGGGGGCTTGGCCTAGCAGCTGGAGAGCTCATACAAATGATATTTGCAATGCAAGCTCTCAGCTCTGAGGCAGCTGCACAGTGACTCAGCTCCTGCTCATAAAAACTTCTTATTTCCAGCAAGAGCCAAACTCAGGGCCTTGAAAAACGTCAAAAAACCCCATGTAATGGAGCAGCAAATATTCCCCTCACGGCCCTTTCGTCAGGGGGCTTTGGGATGAGGCCTCACATCTTCCCTGGAGGAGCTGGGGGAGCTCCCACTGTGGAATTCCAGCTTGGGAATGTAGGGGAGGGAGCAGAGGCAGGAAAAAAAGAGCTAAAGCAAAAAGGGTTTGCCAAGGGAATGCTCAGGAGGGTTCCCTGCAGCCCAGGCTGGGGCTGTGACACGGCTGGAGAGGCTACTGGGCCTCATCCCTCTTCCAAACCTATTTAATATAAGATAATGTTATTATAATCATGGAATGGTTTGGGTTGGAAGGGACCTTTAAAGACTCTTGGTTTCCAATCTCCTGCCACGGGCTGGGACACCTTCCACCGGCCCAGGTTGCTCCAACCTGGCCTTGGACACTTCCAGGGATCCAGGGGCAGCCACAGCTTCTCTGGGAATTCTATTCCAGGGCCTCCCCACCCTCCCAGACAGCAATTCCTTCCCAATCTCCCATCTAAACTAGTTTGAAGCCATTCCCCCTTGTCCTGTCCCTCCATCCCTTGTCCACAGTCTCTCTCCATCTTTCCTGTAGATCCTTCAGGTCCTGGAAGGCCACAATTAGGACACCCCAGAGCTTCTCTTCTCCAGGCTGAACATTCCCAATTCTCCCATCCTTTCCTCCCAGCAGAGCTGCTCCATCCTCTGATCATCTCCAGGGACTCCTCTGGACCCATCCCAGCAGATCTGTGTCCTTAGATATGTTCAGATCTCCATCCATCTCCACACCAGCTTCTCTGGGAATTCCATTCCAGCCCCTCCCACCCTCCCAGCCAGCAATTCCTTCCCACTATCCCATCTCTCCCTGCCCTCTGGCAGTGGGAAGCCATTCCCTGTGTCCTGTCCCTCCATCCCTTGTCCCCAGTCCCTCTCCAGCTCTCCTGGAGCCCCTTTAGGTCCTGGAAGGGGCTCTCAGCTCTCCCTGGATCCTTCTCTTCTCCAGGGGAATCCTCCCAGCTCTCCCAGCCCGAGACACAGGAATAATAACCCTGACACTGCTTGGAAATCTTATGGATCCTACAGCAGAGAGATCACATATTGGATCATAAATTAGATATGAGGAAGGAATTCCTGGCTGGGAGGGTGGGGAGGCCCTGGAAAAGAATTCCCAGAGAAGCTGTGGCTGCCCCTGGATCCCTGGAAGTGTCCAAGGCCAGGTTGGATCAACCTGGGCTGGTGGAAGGTGTCCCTGCCCATGGAACAAGATGAGCTTTAAGATCTCTTTGAACCCAAAGCACTCTGTGTTTCTGTGACATAAAAAGTCTCATTTAGCAGCTTCTACCCTGCCCTTGTGGATAAATCCATGAGCAGGGAATGCTCATTCCCAAATGGGGATAAGGAAGACCTTCCACACATTGGCTGCAAATTCCAGAGCCCAGTGAAGGGTCAAGGCCTCTAACAGCTCATGATAAAACAGCCCATCTGTTCCAGCAATGAGATTTAGAATTATCCACAGGGGAGGAATCCTTAATAACACATAATTCTGAAAAAATCTATTACCTATTAACTATTTCTCACAGAGGTTGGAGGCATCTTTGGGGATCATCCCATTCAACCCCCTGCCCAAGGCACATCAAAGCAGGTTTGCAGGGCCAGGGACAACTGGATTTTGGAATCTCCAAGGACAGAGACCCCCCCCCAGCCTCTCTGGGCAACCTGTGCCAGTGTTTGACTGCCCTCAGAATTAAAAAAAAAATGTTTATTTCTATGTTTAAATAGAAATGATTCTTTTTCAGTTTGTGCTCATTGCACTGAAATCTTAAAAATTTCATCACTCATTAGGTTTTCGTTTTCATGATCCTCACAGGAACAATATCAGGGACAGATTTCCCCTCTGGCCAACCAAATGGTTTCTATATTTGCTGACTTCATCATTTATTGCACGTGTTTCGCTCGATTTTGTCATTCTGAGGAGTTAAAATTTCGAAT
>NW_020923936.1:2250-3941 GCF_003984885.1 Neopelma chrysocephalum | reverse complement strand
ACCAGAATACGACCAGAATTCAACCAGAATACGACCAGAATTCAACCAGAATGTGACCAGAATGCAACCATAATATGACCAGAATTTGAGCAGAATACGACCAGAATTAACCAGAATATGACCAGAATTAACCAGAATACGACCAGAATTAACCAGAATACAACCAGAATTAACCAGAATTAACCAGAATATGTCCAGAATTTAACCAGAATGTGACTTGAATTTGACCAGAATTCAACTAGAATATGACCAGAATTTGACCAGAATCTAACCAGAACACAACTAGAATTCAACCAGAATGTGACCAGAATCTAAGCAGAATATGACTAGCATGCAACCAGAATATGATCAGAATTTAACCATAATACAACCAGAATGCAACCAAAATGTGACCAGAATTTAACCAAAATATGACCAGAACGCAACCATAATACAACCAGAATTCAACTAGAATATGACCAGAATTTTACCAGAATTTAACCAGAATATGACCAGAATGCAACCATAATCAAACCATAGTCTGACCAGAATTTGACCAGAATGTACCCAGAGTACAACAAAAATATGAATAGAATTTAATCAGAATACAACCAGAATTTAACCAGAATACGACCAGAATTAACCAGAATACGACCAGAATAAGACCACAATATGACCACAATTTAACCAAAATATGACCAACATTTAACCAGAATTCCCCCAGAATACGCCCACATAAAGCAGTTCATATATTTTCCCTGAGCACGTCGGGCACAATCCCTTCCTCCCAATCCAACCCCAGCCGGGAGAATTCCAACCTGGGGCCTCATCCACCTTCTCCCAACAACCAAAAAAACCCAAGTGAACTTGTCTGCTCCGTTTAAAATCCCAGCTCAGCCCGGGGGCAGGAGGAGCTTTGACAAAGCCACCACCAGACTGCGCTGGGAGGATGAGTTTGCCCTTGAAATTTAGATTAAAAACACATCCAGTCGGGTCAGCTCGACTCTGGAAAAGCTCTTGACACCCCGAGCGCCCCGCGGGGATTTCGAGGACTCAGAAAAAAATTGGTTGTCTGCTCTTCAGATTTTGATATTTTTGCTTTCAGACCACGGGAAGAAGAAATCACAGCTGCGTGTTGAAAGGGCTGGGGCTAAAAATAGACTTAGAGATATACCTTGAAAATACAGATTTCTACGGCTTTGTGAGCAAATTGTTCCTGACTTGTGCAAAGGAAGATGTGCTGCTGCCTCACACACGTGAGGAATTGCTGCTGCTGCCTCCCCCATCCCGAATTTAGGCAGGAATGACTCAAAACCTTCCTTTACAGGAAGAATAATCCTTGCTAATATCAAGTTTTGGCTTTTCAGCCTCTAAAATTCCCCGCTCGAAACCTCAGTTGTGCAGGAAATTATTCCAAGATATAAGAGGGGCTCCTGTGGGATCCCGATCAGTGGAAATTGGGATTTTGCAATAATTTGGAAAATTCCCTGTTTAAAACCTCATTCATGCAGGAAACATTTCCCAAATATAAGAGGAGCTCCTGTAAATTCCTCATTAGTGGAAATTGGGATTTTGTAACCATATGGAAAATTCCCTCATTCATGTAGGAAATGCTTCCCAGATATTAGAGGGGTTTCTATGGGTTCATGATCGGTGGAAATTGGGATTTTGCAATAATTTGGAAATTGGAATTTTGCAATAATTTGGAATAT
>NW_020923936.1:1722-2240 GCF_003984885.1 Neopelma chrysocephalum | reverse complement strand
GAGGTCCCCCTGGCTTTCTCTCACCTATGTGCTGTCCATACATGTGATAGTAGAAGCTGAAGCAATAGGCCGTGTTGGTGGCTCCGTAGGGATTTTTGGGAGCGACGCTGAACACGGGACTGACCAGCCTGGCCTTCTCCCCCTCCAGCCTGGGCCGGGACGTCTCGATGTACATGTAGAAACCTGGGAAAATCCAAATGGGAATCGTTAGGTTGGGATCTTCCACACCCTTCAAATGCAGACGGTGGGACTCGATTAATTAATCCAGAGGCTCCATTGATTTTTCCCGTTCTTCCTCCATCCCGTGGGTTCTGGGCCGTGTTTCTTCATATTAAGCTCATGTGTTTTCTGCAACTGCTTCAAAATCACGTTTTCCATGGAAATTGAAGTCCAAACCAGCAGGTCCAGTCCTGGAAAACAACTCCCAAGTCAAGGCCTGGAAAACAACTCCCAAGTCAAGGCCTGGAAAACAACTCCCAAGTCAAGGCCTGGAAAACAACTCCCAAGTCAAGGCCTGG
>NW_020923936.1:0-1712 GCF_003984885.1 Neopelma chrysocephalum | reverse complement strand
GCTCCCAAGGCCTGGGAAACAGCTCCCAAGGCCTGGGAAACAGCTCCAAGGCCTGGGAAACAGCTCCAAGTCCGTGTAATGTGTTAATGCACGAGCAAAGAAAAAGATCTTTATGAGGGGGTTCAGCCTTCAGCTTCCAGGTGGCAATTTGTCCCTGCAAAGAGGGAGCAGGGGTGACTTGTAAAATAAAGGGAAAATCCCCCAATGGAAACCTTTCAAGGAATATTTCCCGCTGGCCGTGTCAGTCACAAAGAAGAAAATATTCATTTATTGCGTTTCCGGACCGTGCAAATCACAGAGATTTTATTTATTTAACCCAACTGAGTGAATATGAGGCAGGAAGGTTTTTTTTTTCCTGTTTGGTTGTGCAAACAGAGGTATAAAATAACCTGAGTTATTTGAAAAATTCAGCACGAGGTGTCTGCCTTTTCAATGTAAACACACTCTGCAGCGGAAAAACCACGTTAACAGGGGGAGCAGATGGAAAACTGCACATTTTAACAACACCCAAAGCAAAAACAGGGCCAAAAATCACCTGGTTGTGACAGGCTGAGAGTCCAAGCAGGGATTTAAATGACATAAAGCAGGAGAATATTTGCAGACGAGCCAGGAGGTTTCCCCAGCAGGATATAACGGGAAAGGATTCACTTGGAAAATGGCACAACAGAAACGAGGCAAGATGGTTTATGGCACCATTCTGGTATTATTATTCTTGGTATGACCTTAGAGCACCTTCCAGCACCTAAAAGGGGCTCCAGGAGATCTGGAGAAGGACATGGGACAAGGAGGGACAGGACAAGGGGAATGGCTGTAAATTAAAGGAGGGCAGGGTTAGATGGGATATTGGGAAGGAGTTCTTGGTTGTGAAGGTGGGGAGGGGCTGGGATGGAATTCCCAGAGAAGCTGTGGCTGCCCCTGGATCCCTGGAAGTGTCCAAGGCCAGGTTGGACAGGACCTGGGCTAGTGGGAGGTTTCTGGGCTTGGAACAATATGGACTTTAAGGTCCCTTCCAACCCAACCCATCTTTTGGATTCTATAAAAAAGCACTTTTAAATCCAGATAAACTTATCACCAACTTAGAGCCAGACACAGAATAATCTATAAAATAACACAACCCAAGGATGCTCAGACAGCATCTGACCAGAGAGGGCTGGAATGAGACAGGCTTTGAATGAGGTTTAAGAAAAAAAAATTAAAATAAATATTCAGGCCAGATGGAAAAAAAAAAGGAAGTCAAAGTTTGCCATTTATTTAACAGGCAAACACTGGTTTCACGTGGAATACATTGGAAAAGGTTAGTGCTGAATGTTCTTGGCACTAAAACACGACAGGAGAATAAAAATGGGGAAGAGGTCCTCGGGTTTAACCCAACACTTTTCTTATGCAAGAAACAGGAGCATTTCAATGGATCTGGATGGTGTTGAGCTGTTAATTAATGGGCAGGAGGAAGAGCCTTTCCAACCCAAACCATTCCAGGCCCAGAGAGTGGTGGGGATGGAGCTGCATCCAGCTGGGATCCGTCACCAGTGGTGTCCCCAGGGATCAGTGCTGGGCCCAGTCCTGTTTAATGTCTTTATTGATGATTTACATGAGGGGATTGAGTGAACCATCAGCAAATTTGCAGCTGACACCAAGCTGGGGGGGAGTGTCCATCAGCTGGAAGGCAGGAGGGCTCTGCAGAGGGACCTGGCCAGGCTGGATCCATGGGCTGA
>NW_020923935.1:6320-8781 GCF_003984885.1 Neopelma chrysocephalum | reverse complement strand
GGATTTGAGTGTCTGTTCACAGCCTGGGCAGCCCAGGAGGTCCCTGCAAGGGCTGGATCAGCAGGAGAAACAATCCCAGGGAGAAGGAGGAGGATGATAGCGAGGGTTCAGTTAACTGAACCCTCTGCCTACGTGAGGCCCCCCCGCCCTACACGTGCCCAGGGTGTGTCTGCCGGGCCTGGGAGACCCTCAGATACCAACGGCCTCCCCTGGCTCCTCCTGAGGGCCCCTTATCTGCCAGAGCAAAGCCTTCCCTTCTATCGGCCCCGGGAGAGACACTCAACTGTCTCCCAACTGCTCTGATGGGATGATAAAGCCCGGAGGAGCCTTCGCTGCTCCAGCCGGGCTGGGAAAGCTCCAGAGCCCCTGGGAAAGCTCCAGAGCCCCTGGGAAAGCTCCAGAGCCCCTGGGAAAGCTCCAGAGCCCCTGGGAAAGCTCCAGAGCCCCTGGGAAAGCTCCAGAGCCCCAGGGAAAGCTCCAGAGCCCCAGGGAAAGCTCCAGAGCCCCAGGGAGCTGATGTGGGGCGGGGAGAGCAGCAAAACAGTGGGGCCAAGGGGGCCAGGGAGGTGATTCTTGCCCTGGACTCGGCGCTCTGGGGGCAGGAACGGACGGAGAGCAGAGAAACGCGGGCGAGAAGTTGCAGCGGGGTCGTAAATGCAAAGATTGGAGGGGAAAAGTGTGATCTGAGAGTCTCCCTCCTGTTCCTCGGGGACACCCACTGGGAAAACCCCTGGTTTTGGGGCCACCTGCCTGCGGGTGACGCGGCAGAACGTCCAGAAAGGGGCTTTGGCCAAGCTGGGAAGAGGCAGGATGGGATAAGTCAAGGCCCTGGGATCCAAGGGCATGGGTGGGATGGGAGCTCTGGAGCCGGGATCCGTCCTGCTCAGCCCTTGAAAGGTGCTACCAGAGCTCCCAGCTCTGCCCACACCTTCCAGGAGCTGCCTCCAGATGGTGCTCCAGCCGGTTTTCTGGGATTTGAAGGGATTCCGCTGCCTCTCCGGTGGCTTTGCTGGGCGAGGAAGGAGGGAGGAGCTGCCTCATCCCAGCGGCTCCTCCGCTGGAAAACCCCGGGAACGAGCCCCAACCAAGGTCCCCATAGGAAAGGAGAACTTTGGGTTCAGAACCTTGGATTGGTTTTGTCCACTTTGCTTTAAAAAGGACCAAAAAGCAGCAGCTCTGTTGTCGCCACGTCGGGCTCGTCCGAGTGCCCGTCCAGACCTGGGGAGTCCTGGCTCTGGGATCTGCCAGGAATGGTGGGATCTACCAGGAATGGTCCAGGTTACCCGAGCACCTGAGCCCAGCAGGAGCCTTCCCAGAGCCTGGTGGTGCTCAGGAGGTGAGTAGGGGAGTCCTGTCAGCCTCAGGCACAGAGAACCCTGCAAAGTGTGTGGAAAAAAAAGGTGGAGGATGAACAGAAACCCCTCGCTGAGCACAGAGGATGAACAGAAACCCCTCTCTCAGCACTTCGGGGCCCGTTTCTCCCTTCCCCGGGGCAGCTTTGCAGAGCTCTGAGGACTCCACCAAATCTGCCAAACGAGACACTTCCCCTGCCCAACCCACTCTTCCTTCAGCCCTTATCTGCCCTTACCTGTCTCCACTGGGGCGCTTTAAAAGTCCCAGACACTTCCTTCCTTTGTTTGCCTTGGCCCGAAAGGGAAATGTCTTGTGTGTCAAAGGTTTAGTGCAGGTTCCTGTCCGAGCTCTTTGCCACCCCTGGCCTCAGCAAATCAGGCTTCTTCTCCCAGCTGGGGGTTTGCACAGGGGATCAGACTCTCTGCCCACATTTCTCCTTCTCGAGATCGAGGTGGAGCATCAAAACCGGGGGTTAAATCCCTCCTGGCTCCTGCAAATCGGGGAGGGAAAAGAAGTTCTGGGTTTCAAATGAATTTGCCCAGAGCCAGAGTTTCTCTGGGGTTGTTTCACTGTCCCAGCTCTCCTTTCTCTGGAGGAAAAGTCATCTGGGCTTAGAGACCCAAAGCAGGACAGGGGGGTCCCAACCAGAGGGGTGGGCAGGAGGCCTCGATGAGCTTTGCCTGGGCTGAGCTGAGGACTCTGAGGAGGAATTTCCTCATGGAAAGGGTGGTCGGGCTCTGGAAGGGGCTGCCCAGGGAGGTTTGGAGTCCCCATCCCTGGAGGTGTCCAAGGAGGGCCTGGACGTGGCACTCAGGGCTCTGGGCTGGGGGACAAGGTGGGGATTGGGCACAGGGTGGACTCGGTGATCCTGGAGGGCTTTCCCAGGTGCATCCCCAGAGCAGATTTTGGGGCTCAGGGTGCTCTGGGCTGGGGGACAAGGTGGGCATCGGGCACAGGGTGGACTCGATGGTCTTGGAGGAGCAGAGGAGCAGAACCAGGGTGAGGAGGAGCAGAACCAAGGAGAGGAGCAGAGTCAGGGTGAGGAGCAAAACTAGAGTGAGGAGGAGCAGAACCAGGGTGAGGAGCAGCACCAGGGTGAGGAGCAGAA
>NW_020923935.1:330-6310 GCF_003984885.1 Neopelma chrysocephalum | reverse complement strand
GAGGAGCAGAACCAGGGTGAGGAGCAGCACCAGGGTGAGGAGCAGAACTGGGGTGAGGAGCAGAACTGGGGTGAGGAGCAGAACTGGGGTGAGGAGCAGAACCAGGGCGAGGAGCAGAACTGGGGTGAGGAGCAGAACCGGGGTGAGGAGCAGAACCAGGGCGAGGAGCAGAACTGGGGTGAGGAGCAGAACCAGGGTGAGGAGAAGAACCAGGGTGAGGAGCAGAACTGGGGTGAGGAGGAGCAGAACCAGGGTGAGGAGCAGCCCCAGGGCCGGGCGGTTCAGCAGCCCCAGGTGCATCCCCAGAGCGGATTTTGGGGCTCAGGAAGGGCTGGGCCCACCCGTCACAAGCCGAGCAGGCGGGCAGCACTTCGGTTGGGAGCACCTTGATGTGAGAGCTGAGCTCCCCCCCCCCCCCCTCCTCCTCCTCCTCCTCCTCCTCCTCCTCCTCCTCCTCCTCCTCCTCCTCCTCCTCTTCCTCGCGGTCGCGGGAGCAGCACCTGCCTGCGGGGAGGGAACCCGGTGCCAGCAGCTGCCAAAACCACAGCCCGAGCGATGCCACCCCGCTCTCCCTCGCTGTGCTGCATCAAAACAAACCCACCCGGGGCCCTTCTCACCCCAAACTCCCTCCGGGGGCAAACAGGAAACCTCGAGCACAAAGCAGGGGGGTGACCCCAGGAACGTCCCCCCCCGGGCAGCACCTGCAGGGAGAGGGGGGTTGGCAGGTAAACACGAGGGTTCACCTGGGCAGAGGGTGCCCCTGGCACCGGGATCAGAGGCGGGGGGTGAGCGTTGCCCTTCCCTGAGCTCTGTGCCCACGTTAAACTGCGGTTCAGGTGCAGCTGTTGGAGTTTAACGTCGGAGCCGGGGAGGAAAAGGGGTTGGAGGTGTCGCGGTTTGGACCAAGACAAGTCCATGAACCCACTCCAAAAAGCCCCTTCCCCTTATTAAAGGAATGGGAAAAAGGGGGAAAAAAACACCCCAAAGGACCTGATATAAACTGAATTAAAGCAATATATGTATATATATATTTACGATTATTTACAGTTATGAAAACACTATATACGTATAAGAAAAGAGAACCCAATCCCCCAAAAACCAGAAAAATAGAAATACCCAACCAATAAAGAACTAATGAAGCAAAATTTGAATGCTTTCCTCAAGAAGATAAAAGCCACTCCACCAGATCCCTCCACTCTCCCTTCCCTTCCCTTCCCAAACCTTCCCTTCCCTTCCCAAACCTTCCCTTCCCTTCCCACATCTGTGTGTGTTCAGAGTGTTTCACCGCTCCGAGCTTCCCATTCCCAAAATTCCCAGCCCCGGATCTCCCTGGGTCCGGCACCTGCCCGTTGGGGACATTTGGGTCTGTCCCAAAGGCAGGGCAGGAGGTTGTGTGGTGGCTTCCCAACATCCTGCAGCCATTCCTGCCCATCTCCCTGCAGGATCCACCCTGGAGATGCTCCCATCACTCCCGGCCAAGGGGCCACCCCGGGACAGGGCTTCCAACATTTTTCTTGTCCCATTTTCCTGCGAGTTTTGAAGTCAGGCCCTCCCTGTCCCGACATCTCCTCCCTCCTCTTCGCAGCTGCTTCTCATTTCTTCTCATTTCTTCTCATTTCCCAGCCGTGGTCTTTCCTGTTTTGTTGGATTTGTGGTTTTTTTCAACCATTTTTGGGGGTTTTTTTGGGGGGTCACATTCAGCAGCTGCACACGATTCTCCCCCTGAGCCCATCACTATATTTAGCCCCTCAGACAGGCCAAACAAACGAGCAGGGCTGGGGTTAATAATCATCCCAAAATGGAGCTGAGCTGCCTCTGAACTGGGATTTACTGGGACTGGGGCCAGGCAGGATCCTCCTCACGCCCTCGCCGTGGAATCGCCCACCGGGGACCGGCCTCTTCAAAAGGGGAAAAATCACTTAAAATGACTTTTTTTGGGCTCACACTCGGGATGGGAGATGGTTTGAGTGGCTCTGCTGGAGGGTGAGGCCTCCAGGGAGGTGCTGGAGGGGCACTGTGGGGGTGGGTGATGCCTCCTCCACCCCTAAACAGGGATTAGGGGTGGGTTTAACCCTCCCCTGCCCCTCCCCGGGGCTGCTGGGGGCGGCTGGAATATCCCACGGGGAATATCCCAGTGGGAATATCCCGTGAGGAATGAGCATCGGGGTCACCCTTGGTCCATCAGCGCATCCCAACTGGAAGGGCTCCGTGGTCAGGGATGTTCCAGGTGGTTGGAATGTTCTGGGTCTTTGCCACATGGACACGGAGCGGGGCCACAGCATCCCCCCCCCTTTCCCGAGGATTTTCCAAATCCCAGAAATTCCCCTGTGCTGGGAATTGCTGTGCAGGGGCACCCAGACCCCCCCAGGGGCACCCAGGCCCCTCAGCATCTAAAAAACCCACATATTTTGGTCACTCTTTGCTGTATTAAATCCAAAAGCCTCTGGCCGAGTGAAAAGGGAGAATAAAACAGGGAAGAAGACAAAGAATGTTTTGGGGGAAAAAAAACAAAACCATGGGATATAACAACTGGTAAATCCCCAAGGTATAAAATCAGATCAAATTTTATAGAGTTCCAAATCTGAGCAGCCAAATGATGACAGTTCCACCCCCTGCCTCAGCTTTCCCAAGGGTCCTTCCAGCCAACGACTGGGAGAGGGAAAAACTCCCTCGGAGAGTCGGGAGGCACAAAATCCTCCTCTGTCTCATGAAACTCTTAGAAATGCCCAGTTTGCCTTTGCCCTCGGGTGTCTCCCATGGAGATTTGGGATGGATCCACCTCCCACACCTCCAGGAACCTCCTGAGATCCACCCCCACCACCCCTCCCAGGGCTGGAGCTGCCACAGGACACCCTTGGGGTTCTCTGGTTGAGCTTTCCTGGTCTCTTCACCTTTGGAACACTGAGATTTTTTTAAATCTCTCCCTCCTGGGAGGCTCTGGGTCTGTCCTCCTAATTAGCCAGGGTTGCCTCACTTCCTCAGATATGGAAATGTCTCTTTGTTGAGCAGGGCAGGGGCTCTTATCTCCCCCTGGCCTTCGAATAACCCCGTCCTTCCACCTCACTCACGTGCAAATAATCCAAATATCCAAGTAGGGAAAAGTTTGTGGCTCCTCATACAGACCCAGCTCAGCCCTGGAGAGTGGGAATGACCCGTCCTGGGCACTCAGCTCTGCCTGCCTGGTTGCCAAACTCCCTCCTGGGCACAACCACCGCCTTTCCCCTCGGGATCTTTCTCTGGGATCTTTATTTTCCCCCTTTTTTTTTTCCTGTTTCAGGATATCAGGTTCTTTTCTCTGAGAACAGAAAAATCCCAAGAACAGGGTGTTTGTTTTTGGTTTTTTTTAACCCTGTGGGGGCTTCTCCAGGACTGGCATCATGTGCCCTTTAGAGGTGGGAAGAGGATGTTCTTCCACGCTCCCTCTTCTCTGCTGCCACTGTTCCCGTTGGCATCAAAGGATAATCAGTGGATTATCCTGGCTGGAAACAGCCAGGAGAGGTTGATTGTGATTCCCAAACCCAGAGTTCTGCTCCCTCTTCTCCACTGCCACTGTTCTCATTGGCATCAAAGGATAATCAGGGGATTATCCCAGCTGGAAACAGCCAGGACAGGTTGATTGTGATTCCCAAACCCAGAGCTCTGCTCCCTCTTCTCCACTGCCACTGTTCCCATTGGCATTAAAGTGGATTATCCTGGCTGGAAACAGCCAGGACAGGCTGACTGTGATTCCCAAGCCCAGAGCTCTGCTCTCGGGAGGGTTCCTGTGCTCTCTGCACAAAGCAGGGCAGCTTTAGGGGAAGAGGTGGAGTCCATCCCTTTGGAAGGCTCCCGGGAGGATTCTCCTGGCTGCTGGAGGTTTTCCTTCCCCTGGACAGAGGCAGAACCCAAAGCCACGGTGTTGGAAGGGACAGGCAGGAAGAGCATCACTGTCCTTCTCCTGGGGCTGAACCCTGAAGACAAGGGCCCTCGGAAAGGGGAAGGTGCCTCAGAAAAATGAAGGTGCCTCAGAAAGGTGAAGGTGCCTCAGAAGGGTGAAGGTGCCTCAAGAAGGTGAAGGTCTCTCAAAAAGGTGAAGGTGCCTCAGAAAAATGAAGGTGCCTCAGAAAAGTGAAGGTCCCTCGGAAAGGTGAAGGTCCCTCAAGAAGGTGAAGGCGCCTCAGAGGGGTGAAGATCCCTCAGAAAGATGAAGGTCCCTCAGAAAGGTGAAGGTCCCTAAGGAAGGTGAAGGTCCCTCAGAAAGGTGAAGGTCCCTCAGAGGGGTGAAGGTGCCTCAGAAAGGTGAAGGTCCCTCAGAAAAGTGAAGGTGCCTCGGAAAAGTGAAGGTCCCTCAGAAGGATGAAGGTCCATTAGAAAGGTGAAGATCCCTCAGCAAGGTGAAGGTCCCTCACAAAGATGAAGGTCAGAAAGGTGAAGGTCCCTCAGAAGGATGAAGGTCCCTCAGAAAGGTGAAGGTCCCTCAGAAAGATGAAGGTGCCTCAGAAAGATGAAGGTCCCTCAGAGGGGTGAAGGTCAGAAAGGTGAAGGTCCCTCAGGAAGGTGAAGGTCCCTCAGAAAGATGAAGGTCTCTCAGAGGGGTGAAGGTCCCTCAGAAAGGTGAAGGTCCCTCAGGAAGGTGAAGGTCCTTCAGAAAGGTGAAGGTCCCTCAGAGGGGTGAAGGTCCCTCAGAGGGGTGAAGGTCCCTCAGAAGGATGAAGGTCCCTCAGAAAGATGAAGGCCACCACCCTGGGGAGGGTTTGGGGGTGGGAACTCCAGGTGGAAGGAGCCACCTCCTGAGAAGAATCAAGCACTGGAGGACAGTCCCTCCGGTCTCCTCCACTCTCCCTCTTCCCTTCCCGCTCTCACCATCCCCATCCAGGCCCAGGTTGTGCTCCCAGCACCAGAGTGGGATGTTTGGAGCTGCAAAACCCACCGTGGTGGCCCCTAATTCCCACCAGCTCCAGCGGGTGATGCTGCACCTGCATCCTCATGTTTTCCAAGCACCTGCAGCTCCTCGGACACGTTGGAGGCTCAGCAGCCAAAAAACCCACATATTTCAGTCGCTCTTTGCTGTGTTTAATCCAAAAGCCTCTGGCTGAGGGAAAAGGGGGAATAAAACAGGGAAGAAGACAAAGAATATTTTAAGGAAAAAAAAAACCCCACAGGATATAATAACTGGTAAATCCCAAAGGTATCAAATCAGATCTAGGGCCCAAATTTTATGGAGTTGCAGATCTGAGCAGCCAAATTTGATTCCCACACACAGAGTGGGTGTGAATCCAGAGGGGATGTTGCTGGAAAAAACCTGGAGATGTCGGGCCCGGAACGTCCTGGTGGGTGAAAGTTCCCACCTTGAGACTGTCAGATGAGCCAACAGGACTTTTGTGACCCCAAAATCCCAAAGCTGGTTCCTGGGAAGTTGTGCTTCCCCTGGGATGGGGTTTGGAGCAACCTGGAAGGTGGGGATAGCTGAGCTTTGTGGTCCCTTCCAACCAGAATTCCAGAACTCTGTGTCTGCCCGGTTTTGTTCCTCTCTAACCCCCCTTTCCCACCTGTTTCCCTCCTTTCTCAACCACCAGCACAGGTTCCCTTCCCCTCGGCACAGGGATAATTCCCCATCCCCGACTCTCAACCCCGCAAAACCACTTAAGCCTCGCCGGGATGGGGGAAAAAAAACCCAAAAAAAAAAGAAAGAAGAGGAAGACCTGAATTCTGTGAGTTAATGCCTCATCCCCGACTTTCAGCCCCACACAGCCACTTAACCCTCGCCGGGATGGGGGAAAAAAATCCGAAAAAAACCCCCAAAAAAAAACCCAAAAAAAGAAGAAGAGGAAGAGCCGAATTCTGTGCCGGGGAGTTAATGCCCCATCCCCGACTCTCAGCCCCGCACAATCACTTAACCCTCGCCGGGATGGGGGAAAAAAAAACCAAAAAAACAAGAAAGAAGAGGAAGAGCTGAATTCTGTGAGTTAATGACCCATCCCCGGCTCTCAGCCCCGCACAA
>NW_020923935.1:0-320 GCF_003984885.1 Neopelma chrysocephalum | reverse complement strand
CACCTCGTCCAGCTGCTCCCTGAGCCCAAGGCTGAGCTTTTCCAGCTCCTTCCCGAGCTCCCCAGGCCGGGAGGCAGCGCCAGCCGGGCCCAGGGGGAGGGACCCCGGGAGTGTCTTCGTGCAGGGAACCGAAAACCTTGTGGCTTCCGTGCTCTGACACAAATAACTCTCACCCCGAGCTCTCTCTGCTCTCCCGGGGGAGCTCCTCGGTGGCTCCTTTCTCCAGCTCCAGGGTGATGATGATGGTGGTTGAGCAGTTCTGGATCCACACAGAGGGAATTCCCTCTGTGCCTCTTTCCCTGGGATGCACCTTGTTCCCC
>NW_020923934.1:0-2033 GCF_003984885.1 Neopelma chrysocephalum | reverse complement strand
GGAACCAGGAGGTGTCTCAGGGAACCAGGAGGTGTCCTGGGGAACCAGGAGGTGTCTCAGAGAACCAGGAGGTGTCCCAGGGAACCAGGAGGTGTCCTGAGGAACCAGGAGGTGTCCTGAGGAACCAGGAGGTGTCTCAGGAACCAGGAGGTGTCTCAGGAACCAGGAGGTGTCCTGGGGAACCAGGAGGTGTCTCAGGGAACCAGGAGGTGTCTCAGGGAACCAGGAGGTGTCTCGGGGAACCAGGAGGTGTCCAAGGGAACCAGGAGGTGTCTCAGGGAACCAGGAGGTGTCCCGAGGAACCAGGAGGTGTCTCAGGGGACCAGAAGGTGTCCTGGGGAACCAGGAGGGAACCAGGAGGTGTCTCAGGGACCAGGAGGTGTCTGAGGGAACCAGAAGGTGTCTCGGGGAACCAGGAGGTGTCCCCAGAGGGTCACAAATCCTTGGAGCCGCCTCCCTGCCAATCCCTGGGATTTCCATCCCTGCCCAAAGCTCCAACCCCTTTCCCCGGGCTTTGGGAACAACAAATGCCCCCCGTGGGGGTGCGGGGAAGGGGGGACCCTTCCCACTGCCAGACCGTGTCCCCCCCATCCCCAGGGTCACCGTGTCCCCCCGGGGGGTGTGACAGTGGCCCGAGGGGATGTGACAGTGTCCCTGTCCCCTCACAGACACGCTGCTGGGGGATTTCCTGCTCACCTACACCGTGTTCATGCCCAGCTCGCAGCTCTGCAGGGCTCTGCTGCACCAGTATCCTTCGGCACCCGCAACTGGGGGGACTGGGATCCAACCACACCCCCCCCGGGGGGGGTGACAGGGCACCAGGGGGTTGCTGGAGGAACCCCAAATCCTCTTTTTGGGGGGCTCAGGGGCACAGGGGGTGACAGGCTGGGGTTGGTCACTGGAGGTATCTCTGAGTGACAGGCTGGGGTTGGTCCCTGGACGTGTCTCTGGGTGCCAAGGTCTGGGTGACAGGGTGGGCTGGGTCAGTGGATGTGTCTCTGGGTGTCAGGGTGGGGTTGGGTCCCTCGATGTGTCACTGGGTGCCATGATCTGGGTGCCAGGGTGGGGTTGATCACTGGAGATATCTCTGAGTGCCAGGCTGGGCTTGGGTCACTGGGTGCCAAGGTCTGGGTGCCAAGGTGGGCTTGGATCACTAGGTGTGTCACTGGGTGCCAGGGTGGGGTTGGTCCCTGGGTGCCAGGGTGGGCTTGGGTCACTGGGTGTGTCACTGGGTGCCAGGGGGGGTTGGTCTCTGGATGTGTCCCTGGGTGCCAAGGTCTGGGTGCCAGGGTGGGTTGGTCACTGGAGGTGTCTCTGGGTGCCATGGTCTGGGTGCCAGGCTGGGGTTGGGTCCCTCAGTGCCATGGTCTGGGTGACAGGGTGTCTTGGGTCAGTGGATGTGTGTCTGGGTGCCAGGCTGGGGTTGGGTCCCTGGGTGCCATGATCTGGGTGCCAAGGTGTGGGTGCCAGGCTGGGGTTGGGTCCCTCAGTGCCAAGGTCTGGGTGCCAGGCTGGGGTTGGTCACGGGTTGCCCTCGATGACCCCCGAGCTCTTTCCCCACCCTGCTCATCCCGCGGTCCCCTGAACCCTTCCCCTCCTGTCCCCGCACGACTCCCCCAAGGGAGGGCACCCCCCCCCCACCTCCCGGGGGGCACATCCCCGGGGGTCCCCGCTCCTCGTGGTGCCCTTGACTGGCGGCAGGTTCCGCTCGGAGCCGCTGGAGGGTTCGGAGCAGGACAAAGCCGCCTTCGCGCTGCTCAAGCGCCGCAAGATCCTGCGCCTGGTGAGCCAGTGGCTGCTGCTCTACGGGCGGCTCCTGCAGGGCGACCGCGGCACCACGGCCCTGCTGCAGGTACGGGGGGCGGGGGGGACCCCCGGGGGTCCGGGGGGGTCCGCGGGGACCGCCCAGAGCCGCCCACCCGGCCCCTTCCCCCCCGCAGAACCTGGCGGACCTGGCGAGCCGCGACCCCCGCCTGGGGGGGCTGGGGCAGGAGCAGGAGCGGCGGCGGCCCCGGGGGTGAGTCCCCTTCCCC
>NW_020923933.1:0-497 GCF_003984885.1 Neopelma chrysocephalum | reverse complement strand
AATGGGATATGGCCATCATCTGTTGGGATAACGGGACATGGATGTCCTACAGTGGGAGAATGGGATATGGCCATCCTGTGTTGGGATAATGGGACATGGATGTCCCACAGTGGGAGAACAGGATATGGCCCATCCTCTGTTGGGATAATGGGATACAGCCACAATCTGTTGGGATAATGGGACATGACTTTCCTGTGTTGGGATAACGGGATATGGCCATCCTGTGTTGGGATAATGGGACATGGATGTCCTGTGTTGGGATAACGGGATATGGCCACAATCTGTTGGGATAATGGGACACGGATGTCCTGTGTTGGGATAACAGGATACGGCCACAATCTGTTGGGATAACGGGACATGGATGTCCTGTATTGGGATAACAGGATATGGCCATCCTGTGTTGGGATAATGGGATATGGCCATCATCTGTTGGGATAATGGGATATGGCCCATCATCTGTTGGGATAACGGGACATGGATGTCCTGTGTTGGGATAA
>NW_020923932.1:0-10178 GCF_003984885.1 Neopelma chrysocephalum | reverse complement strand
CACAGAAAGCTCTTCCTGCCCATGGAGTCTCCAGGCAGACAAAGCAACTGCAACACAAAGCAAAACTTTCCAGGCTTTCTTTCCTGGGGATTAGGGCTGTTGTTTCCTGTTTTCAGCCCTGCCTCAGAACTTACGGCCCGACACCCAAAACTGCATACAAAGAAAGATTCCTCCCACACCAACCTTGCCAGAAGAGAAAGCTCTTTCTGCTCATGGACTCCTCAGGCTGACACACCAACTGCACCACAATGTCAAGGCTTCCAGCCTTTCTTTCCTGAGGATATGGGCTGTTGTTTCCTGTTTTCAGCCCTGCCTCCCAACTGCCAGCCCGACTACCAAAATTGCCTACGGACGAAAATTTCTCCCAGAACAAAGGTACCATTAAAGTAAGTTCTCGCTACTAATGGAGTCTTTCAGCAGACAAAGCAAGTGCACCACAAAGCCAAAGCTTCCAGGCATGCTTTCTGGTGATTCGGGCTGTTGTTTCCTGTTTTCAGCCCTGACTCCCAACTGCCAACCCGACTCCCAAAATTGCCTATGGATGAAGATTCCTGCCAGAACAAAGGTGCCAGCATGGCAAGCTCTTGTAATAATGGAGTCTCCAGGCAGACAAAAGAACTGCACCACAAAGCAAAACCTTCCAAGCTTTCTTTCCTGGGGAAAAGGGCTGTTGTTTCCTGTTTTCAGCGCTGCCTCACAACTGCCAGCCCGACTCCCAAAATTGCATACGGACGAAGATTCCTCCCACACCAGAGGTGCCAGCACAGAAAGCTCTTGCTGCTCTTGGAGTCTCTAGGCAGACAAAGGAACTGCACCACGAAGCCAAAGCTTCCAGGCTTTCTTTCCTGGCGAAAAGGGCTTCTGCTTCCGGTTTTCAGCCCTGCCATCCAACTGCTAGCCCGACTCCAAAATTGCCTATGGATGAAGATTCCTCCCACACCAAAGGTGCCAGCACAGAAACCTCTTGCCGCTCATGGAGTCTCCAGGCAGGCAAAGCAACTGCACCACGAAGGCAAAGATTCCAGGCTTTCTTTCCTTGCGATTAGGGCTTCTGCCTCCGATTTTCAGCCCTGCCTCTCAATTGCCAGCCCGTCTCCAAAATTACATACGGACGAACACTCCTGACACACCAAAGGTGCCAGTAAAGAAAGCTCGTGCTGCCCATGGAGGGCCCAGGCTGCACACCAACTGCACCACAAAGCCAAAGATTCCAGGCTTTCTTACCTGGCTATAGGGGCTTCTGTTTCCTGTTTTCAGCCCTGCCTCCCAACTGCCAGCCCGACTCCCAAAATTGCCTACGGACAAAGATTCCTCCCACACCAAAGGTGCCAGCAGAGTAAGCTCTTCCTGCCCATGGAGTCTCCAGGCAGACAAAGCAACTGCAACACAAAGAAAAACTTTCCAGGCTTTCTTTCCTGGCGATAAGGGCTGTTGTTTCCTGTTTTCAGCCCTGCCTCCCAACTACCAGCCCGACTCCCAAAATTGCCTATGGTCGAAGATTCCTCACAGAACAAAGGTGCCAGCAGAGAAAGCTCTTGCTGCTCATGGAGTCTCCAGGCAGACAAAGCAACTGTACCACAAAGCAAAAGCTTCCAGTCTTGATTTCCCGCCGAAAAGGGCTTCTGTTTCCTGTTTTCAGCCCTGCCTCCCAACTGCCAGCCCGACTCCAAAATTGCCTATGGATGAAGATTCCTCCCACACCAAAGGTGCCAGCACAGAAAGCTCTTGCTGCTCATGGAGTGCCCAGGCTCACACACCAACTGCACCACAGAGTCAAGGCTTCCAGGCTTTCTTTCCTGGAGATTACGGCTGTTGTATCCTGTTTTCAGCCCTGCCTCCCAACTGCCGGCCCGACTCCCAAAATTGCATACGGACGAAGATTCCTCCCACACCAAAGGTGCCAGCAGACTAAGCTCTTCCTGCCCATGGAGTCTCCAGGAAGACAAAGCAACTGCACCACGAAGCCAAAGATTCCAGGCTTTCTTTCCTGGCGATAAGTGCTTCTGCTTCCTGTTTTCAGAACTGCCTCCCAACTGCCAGCCCGACTCCCAAAATTGCATACGGATGAAGATTCCTCCCACACCAAAGGCGCCAGCACAGAAAGCTCTTGCTGCCCATTGAGTGCCCAGCCAGGCCTACCAACTGCACCACAAAGTCAAAGCTTCCAGGCTTTCATTCCTGGCGATTGGTGCTTCTGCTTCCTGTTTTCAGCCCTGCCTCCCAACTACCAGCTCGACTCCCAAAATTGCCTATGGTCGAAGATTCCTCCCAGAACAAAGGTGCCAGCACAGAAAGCTCTTGCTGCCCATGGAGTCTCCAGGCAGACAAAGCAACTGCAACACAAAGCAAAACTTTCGAGGCTTTCTTTCCTGGGGATAAGGGCTGTTGTTTCCTGTTTTCAGCCCTGCCTCAGAACTTACGGCCCGACACCCAAAATTGCATATGGACAAAGACTCCTCCCAGAACAAAAGTGTCAGCACAGAAAGGTCTTGTTGCTCAAGGACTCCCCAGGCTGGCCCATCCACTGCACCACAAAGCAAAAGCTTCAAGGCTTCCTTTCCTGCCAATAACAGCTGTTGTTTCCTGTTTTCCGTCCTGCCTCCCAACTGCCAGCCCAACTCCCAAAATTGCATACGGACGAAGATTACTCCCAGAACAAAGGTGCCATTAGAGTAAGCTCTTGCTCCTAATGGAGTCTTCCTGCAGACAAAGCAACTGCACCAAAAAGCCAAAGCTTCCAGGCTTCCTTTCCTGGCGATAAGGGCTGTTGTTTCCTGTCTTCAGCCGTGCCTCCCTAATGCCAGACCGACTCCCAGAATTGCGTACGGATGAAGATTCCTTCCACAACAGAGGTACCAGCACAGAATGCTCTTGCTGCTGGTAACGTGCTTAACCTGGCCTACCAACTGCTCCTCAAAGCCAAAGCTTCCAGCATTCTTTCCTGTGCTTAAGTTTGTTGTGTGTTTTTTTCAGACCTGCCTCGCATCTGCCTGCCCGACTCCCAAAATTTCATACAATCAAAGACTCCTCCCAGAACAAGGTACCAGCACAGAAAGCTCCTGCTGCTTCTAGTTGAGTCTCCAGGCAGAGAAAGCAACTGCACCACAAAGTCAAAGCTTCCAGGTTTTCTTTCCTGCCGATAAGGGCTGTTGTTTCCTGTTTTCAGCCGTGACTCCCAACTGACAGCCCGACTAATAATATAATAATAATAATAATAATAATAATAATAATAATGGCCAGTCTTCGTGAACGAAGATTTGGGGAAAGGTCTTTTTACCTTTCCAGCCTGCGCAATGGATTTTTTAGGTGAGACACAGCCTGCGCTGAACTGAGCCCACCCTTTAATCCTAAGGTTCATCTGCCGGGGCCAAGCAAGCTTGGACAATGGCAGTGAAGTCCTCAGGACGTAGGTTTGTTTAGAGTGACCTTCTCATAGATGGATGGCCTCACAGGGCTAACGGGCTCCATCTGCCCGGGGGACTGGCTGGGATTCGAACCTGGGTAGCAGAGGTGAGAGTCCTGCATGCTAACCACTAGGCCACCAGGGGTCCCTGACAGCCCGACTACCAAAATTGCATACGGATGAAGATTCCTCCCACACCAAAGGTGCCAGCACAGAAAGCTCTTGCTGCCCATGGGGTCCCAAGGCTGGCCCACGAACTGCACCACAAAGCCAAAGATTCCAGGCTTTTGTTCCTAGAGATAAGGGTTTTAGTTTCCTGTCTTCAGTCCCGCCTCCCAAATGCCAGCCCGACTCCCAAAATTGCATAGAAGCAAAGATTCCTCCCACAACAAATCTGCCAGCACAGAAAGCTCTTGTTGCTTCTAGTTGAGTCTCTAGGCAGACAAAGCAACTGCACCACAAAGCCAAAGCTTCCAGTCTTTCGTTCCTGGCGATAAGGGCTGTTGTTTCCTGTTTTCAGCCCTGACTCCCAACTGCCAGCCCGACTCCAAAATTGCCTACGGACGAAGATTCCTCCCAGAACAAGGGTGCCATTAGAGTAAGCTCTTGCTACTAATGGAATCTCCCAGCAGACAAACCAACTGCACCACAAAGCAAAAGCTTGCAGGCTTTCTTTCCAAGAGAAAAGGGTTTTGTTTCCTGTCTTCAGTCCTGCCTCCCAAATGCCAGCCCGACTCCCAAAATTGCCTACGGACGAAGATTCCTCCCAGAACAAAGGTGCCATTAGAGTAAGCTCTTGCTACTAATGGAGTCCCCGGCAGACAAACCAACTACACCACAAAACAAAAGCTTCCAGCCTTTTTATCCTGGAAATAAGGGCCGTTGTTTCCTCTTTTTAGCCCGGCTTCCAACTTCAAGGCCTACTCCCAAAATTGCATACAGACAAAGATTCCTCCCACAACAGAGGTGCCAGCACAGAAAGCTTTTGCTGTTCATGGAGTGCCTGGGCTGACCCAGCAGCAGAAGCACAAACCAAAACGATCCAGGCTTTCTTTCCTAGGGATATGGGCTGTTGTTTCCTGTTTTCAGTCCTGCCTCCAACTGCCAGCCCGACTCCCAAAATTGCCTACGGATGAAAATTCCTCCCAGAAAAAAAGTGCCAGCACAGAAAGCTCTTACTACTAACGGAGTCTTCCGGCAGACAAAGGAACTGCACCACAAACAAAACCTTCCAGGCTTTCTTTCCTGGAGATAAGGGCTGTTGTTTCCTGTTTACAAGTCTGCCTCCCACTTGCCAGCCTGACTTCCAAAATTGCAAACGGACGAAGATTCTTCCCACACCAAAGGTGCCAGCACAGAAAGCTCTTGCTGCCCATGGGGTCCCAAGGCTGGCCCACGAACTGCACCACAAAGTCAAAGATTCCAGGCTTTCATTCCAAGAGATAAGGGTTTTTGTTTCCTGTCTTTAGTCCTGCCTCCCAAATGCCAGCCCGACTCCCAAAATTGCATAGAAACAAAGATTCCTCCCACACCAAAGGTGCCACAACAGAAAGCTCTTGCTGCCATTATAGTCCCCAGGTTAAAAAACCAACTGCACCACAAAGCAAAAGATTCCAGACTTTCTTTCCTGGTGATAATGGCTGTTGTTTCCTGTTTTCAGCCCAGACTCCCAACTGCCAGACCGACTCCCAAAATTGCATATGGACGAAAATTCCTCCCAGAACAAAAGTGCCAGAAGAGCAAACTCTTGTTACTAATGAAGTCTCCAGGCAGACAAAGCAACTGCAGCACAAAGTCAAAGCTTCCAGCATTTCTTTCCTGGCAATATGGGCTGTTGTTTCCTCTTTTTAGCCCGGCCTCCAACTTCAAGGCCTACTCCCAAAATTGCATACATACAAAGATTCCTCCCACAACAGAAGTGCCACCAGAGAAAGCTCTTGCTGCTGATGGAGTGCCTAGGCTGGCCCACCAACTGCACCACAAAGCCAAAGCTTCCAGGCTTTCTTTCCTGTGGATAAGTTTGTTGTTTGCTTTTTTCAGCCCTGCCTCGCATCTACCAACGCAACACCTAAATTGCATACGGACGAAGATTCCTCCCACACCAGAGGTGCCAGCACAGAAAGCTCTTGCTGCCCAGGGAGTCCCCACGGTAGCCCACAAACTGCACTGCAAAGCCAAAACTTCCAGGCTTTCTTTCCAGAGGGTAAGTTTGTTGTTTGCTTTTTTCAGACCTGCCTCTCATTTGCCAGCCCGACACCCAAAATTGCATATAAACAAAGATTCCTCCCACAGCAAAGGTGCCAGCACAGAAAGCTCTTCGTGCTTATTGAGTTTCCAGGTTGACTCACCAACTGCACCACAAAGTCAAAGCTTCCAGGCTTTCTTTCCTGGAGATAAAGGTTGTTGTTTCCTGTTTTCAGCCCTGACTCCCAACTGCCAGCCCGACTCCCAAAATTGCCTACGGACAAAAATTCCTCCCAGAACAGACGTGCCAGCACAGAAAGGTCTTGCTAGTAACGGAGTCTCCAGGCAGAGAAAGCAACTGCAGCACAAAGCAAAAGCTTCCAGCCTTTCTTTCCTGCCGATAAGGGCTGTTGTTTCGTATTTTTAGCCCTGCCTCCCAAATGGCAGCCCGACTCCCAAAATTGCATACGGACGAAGTCTCCTCCCACAACAAACGTGCCATCACAGAAAGCTCTTGCTGCCTATGGAGTGCCCACCCTGACCCACCAAGTACACTAGAGAGTCAAAGCTTCCAGGCCTTCTTTCCTGGCAATTAGGGCTGTTGTTTCCTGTCTTCAGTCCTGCCTTCCAACTGCCAGCCCGACTCCCAAAATTGTATACAGACGATGATTCCTCCCACACCAAAGGCGCCAGCACAGAAAGCTCTTGCTGTCCATGGAATCCCCCGGCTGGCCCACCAACTGCACCAAAATGTCAAAGCTTCCGGGCTTTTGTTTTCTGAAGTATGGGCTAAATTGCCAGTCAGACTGCCTAAATTGTATATGGATGAAGGTTCGTCCCAGACCAAAGGGCCAGCACAGAAAATTCTTGCTACCCATGGAGTGTCCAGGCTGGCCCACCAACTGCACAACAAAGCCAAAGCTTCCAGGCTTTCTTTGCTTGGGAGAATGGCTGTTTTTTTGCTTTTTTTAGCCTTGCGCTAAATCTGCCAGCCCAATTCCAAAAATTGCATATGGAAGAAGATTCCTTCCAGACCAAAGGTGCCAGCAGAGAAAACTCTTGCTACCTATGTAGTACCCAGGCTGGCCCACCTACTGCACTGCAAAGAGAAATCTCCCAGCCTTTGTTTGCTGGGGAGAATTGCTGTTGTTTGCTTTTTTCAACCCTGCACTGAGCCAGCCTGCCTGCCTGGGTCCCAAAATTCCATACAGACAAAGATTCCTCCCAGACCAAAGGTGCCAGAACAGACAGCCCTTGTTGCACATGGAGTACCCAGGCTGGCCCACCTACTTCACCACAAAGTCAAAGCTTCCAGGCTTTCTTTGCTGGGGAGAAGGGTTGTTGTTTGCTTTTTTCAACCCTGCACTTATTCTGCCTGCCTGAGTCCCAAAATTCCATACGGAGGAAGATTCCTCCCAGACCAAAGATGCCAGCTAAGACACAGGGACATTGGTGACGTCATTGAGGACAAGGGTGCCACCCCTGGCGACAAAAGTGACATCACAGGGACATTGTTGACATCTTTTGGGACACCGGTCGAGACAGAGTCATGCTGCAGTAAAAGAGGTGGAATTTTATTTTGAGAGAGAAGGAGGGAAATAGAGGACTCTTGGGTGCTGGAAGAGCATTAGGAGACTATTGGGAGAGTCTAAGGGCTGTAGTGTGGCAGCCCTCTGGCCTGCAGGCAGGGACAGGCAATTAGCACTTCTGTGGCACAGCTGCCCTCCGCAACACTATTTCCATCCTACCAAGGGATCTCCTCGGGATAGTGCCTGAAGGTTTAGGTCTTCTTTTAAGTCCTCTCTCAAGAATATATTGAGGAGAAAAAACACCAGTGAACCTCTCAAGAATGGCACTGTGTTAGGTGAAAGAACTCAGCAGTGTCTGTGCACTTCCAGGCTCCTGGGAGAGACATGAAGGACCACCAGGGAACGGTGTGATCTATTGCCATGTGCACTGGAAAACCCAGGCCAGCTCCCCAGGGCATTCATCCCAGACCTGCCAACCACTCTTGCTTGGCACTCACAATAGAACCACTACTTCCAGCACTGGCTTCTCACCCAGCCCACAGAGGTTCTTTAGCCTTCCCTGGAGAGACACGGAAGGACTAGACAGGGTGTCTCTCTTTGCATTGCACAGACGTCTTGAGCACACCCCTGGTGTTGGTGTGGGGAGATGACCCTGAGCAAGTACAATTGCCATCAGCCTCCTGGGGTGGCCTTGAAGGACTGTGGGACAAAGAGTGTCTCAGTTTCACATTGCATTTACAGTACTAAACCCTGGCAAAGTGCCTGGATGCAGCTCTGGGATGTGCTTCTGTGGACAGAGCTCCCCGTGTCCATCTCTCAGGCCGTGGGCATCTCAGATAGTGGCAGAGCAGGTGGCACCCCACAGGGTTGAGGTGCATCCAGGCTCCGGGTGTGGCAGCAGAAGCCCCAGGAGATACTGCCCCTGCTGCCATGAACTGTCTGTTTGTGAGTGCAAGGGAAGGACTCGTGTGTCTGAAAACCCTTGTGTGATCGAGCAGTGAGCCCCCGCCAGGGCACCACTGACTCTTGGCCAACTGGCCATCCACCAGGACCCCAGAGGCCATTTTCCAGCACTGCTATGCAGCATGTCATTCCCAGTCTGTCCGTACATCCGGGGTTGCCCCATCCCAGGGACAGAATCTGGCAGAAGCTCACTTCTTCCAAATGTAAGAAATTAGTAGTAGTAAAGTAATTTACTCATCAAATTGTATTGCATGTTATATTCTTATATATATATGTTATTGGAATCTATGTTCTGTTAAGGCTGGGGGACTGTAAGTTGCAGAATGGTTAATTAATCTGTCAGTATTACAAGCTGATAGTCATGCAGCTTGCAGTTCTTAAGCTGAAAAGACAAATTATTGTGCCTTGCTGAATAAGTATTTTGTATCTTATTTTTCTAGGGACCCCTGGTGGCCTAGTGGTTAGCATGGAGGACTCTCACTGCTGCGACCCGGGTTCGATTCCTCGGTCCCCCAGGCAGATGGAGCCCGTTAGCCCTGTGAGGCCATCCATCTATGAGAAGGTCACTCTAAACAAACCTACGTCCTGAGGACCTCACTGCCATTGTCCAAGCTTGCTTGGCCCCGGCAGATGAACCTTAGGATTAAAGGGTGGGCTCAGTTCAGCGCAGGCTGTGTCTCACCTAAAAAATCCATTGCGCAGGCTGGAAAGGTAAAAGACCTTTCCCAAAATCTTCGTTCGCGAACACTGGCCATTATTAGTATTATTATCTTATTTTTCTAAAAGCATATTGTCTCCTAGCACACGCATAAAGTAACGAAGGGAAGGACAAGGATCGAAAGGTCCAGTACGAGAACGATACAGAGAATCCAAGATGGACATCCGGAGATATCTACACACTAAGCTACACACTAGGCCTCAAGGACGAAGGACTGATTAAAACTATGGAAAGGAAAGCACCTGGCAACTGAAGCGGGCCTGCAGGGAAGCCAACCAGAACCAGGCCTGCAAACTCGGATCCAATAGAGGGATACCAAGTGACTAGGGGAGGGGAACTGATAAGGGAATAAAGTTACTGTTTTTGCTTACTGCACTTGCGTGCCGTGAGTGGAGCAGGAGTCTCCCCGGCCGCCCAGTGTGCTGTTTTGGTCACTTGCCTTTTATATAAATCTTAAATAAATTTTTTTTTGCTATATTTCAGCCTAATTTCATTTACTTATAACACAAATGTATAAAAATCTGTTGTGTTTCTTTTCTCAGCAGAATGCCCGGTTGGTCAAAACCCCCTGTATCCCCTGGCCGTAATAAAAGTGTGCTTTACATATTGTTTAAGGGTTTCTTTGAATCAATCTCTGTGTTTAAAAATACAAAGGGCCCTTCGGTCTTTTTTTTTTCCTGAGATCCTTAACCCAAGACCTTTCTTTGAAGTGCAGGGACAGTTCTGTGTGCAGGGATGGATAGGAAAAGACTCCTGGCATGGCAGATCTTCCAGGAAGTGCCAGTACTTGGTCTTCCAGAGCTGCTCTCTTTAACTTCCACCCTCTGATCTGATCCACCTCTGATTGCTGGTGTAAAGCCTGAGTGCTCTGCAAGCTTGGTCACAGTTCTGCTGTGTGTCACTCCTGCAATGCAGGCAGGGACAGGCCATGGGCACTGCTGGGACAGAACTAAACTCCAAAAGGAAAGGGGATCTCCTCAGGGCAGTGCCTGAAGGCTCAAATGTTCTTTCAAAGTTGCTGCCAAGAACAACCTCCAGGAAGTTTCCTGCTGCATAAAGCACCACTGAAGAGCTCAAGTTGGTGACCGTACAGGATGGGGGCACGCAGCCCTGTCCCTTCCACAGCCAGGCCTCCAGGAATACTCTTGAAGGACCAACAGTGACCAAAATAGTCCTGTCTGTGACCCTATTTTCTGGGCCCCCTGCTCAAGGGGCCCCAGTGCACTCATCACAGACCAGTCCCTTGCAATCACTGTTCCCAGACCTGGTCTATCTCTCCACCTTTTAAGGATTGTTTGTCCCCCACGGAGGAACATCAAAGGAGCATATTTGCACTGTAGAGAAGAGAGTTAAGCATTCACACTGCGTGTGTGTGTGTGTG
>NW_020923931.1:8459-9738 GCF_003984885.1 Neopelma chrysocephalum | reverse complement strand
GTCTGACCCCCCTGTCTGAACCCCCTGCCCTGGGAGTGAGGGGGGAGAGAGGGAAACTGGGGAGAGGGATCGTGGAATTTCAGGGAATCACAGGGAATCCCAGGGAAGGAAGGGACCTTCAGGATCATCCAGTGCCACCAGGGACACCTCCCACCATCCCAGGGTGATCCGACCTGGCCTTGGACACTTCCAGGGATGAGGCAGCCACAGCTTCTCTGGGAATTCCATCCCAGCCCCTCCCCACCCTCCCAGCCAGGAATTCCTTCCCAATATCCCACCTAACCCTGGGAAGCCATTCCCTGTGTGCTGTCCCTCCATTCCTTGTCCCCAGTCCCTCTCCAGCTCTCCTGGAGCCCCTTTAGGCCCTGGAAGGGGCTCCAAGGTCTCCCTGGATCCTTCCCCTTCTCCAGGTGAACATTCCCAGCTCTCCCAGCCTGGATCCAGTGGAACGGTTAGAGTGGGAAGGGATCTAAAGGATCATCCAGTAACACCCCCTGCCATGGGCAGGGACACCTCCCACTATCCCAGGCTGATCCAACCTGGCCCAGGACACTTCCAGGGATGAGGCAGCCACAGCTTCACTGGGAATTCCAGCCCAGACCCTCCCCACCCTCCCAGACAGGAATTCCTTCCCAATATCCCACCTAACCCTGGGAAGCCATTCCCTGTGTGCTGTCCCTCCAGCCCTTGGCCCCAGTCCCTCTCCAGCTCTCCTGGAGCCCCTTCAGGCTCTGGAAGGGGCTCCAAGCTCTCCCTGGATCCTTCCCTTCTCCAGGTGAACATTCCCAGCTCTCCCAGCCTGACTCCAGCCCTGGCATCATCTCCGTGTCCCTTCTGGACTCTCTGGGGTCCTTCAGGAATGTCAGACCCCAGAGCTGCAGGGGAGGGGGTGTGTGTCTCACCCCAGCTGGGCAGAATTCCCCCTTTCCTGGCCTTTCCAACCCACAAAACGCCTTGTCAGGGCAAACACGAAGCAATCCCGAATCCCAGAGCTCCCTCAGGCCGGATTCCCCGGGATTCCAAGCACTTCCCTGTCCCTGACACTGACACAGAGGGCAAACAATCCAAGTGCTGCCTTCCCGAGCTTTTCACCCCCCCGAAGGACACGAGTTGCTCCCACACACCCCAGGGCTGAGCCAGAACATTCCTAAAGGCCCCAGGGGCACGAGGAATTCCAGGCCTGGAGCTGGGAAGGAGCCTCACATCCAGGTAAACGCTCCCGAGGATCCCACAGGAGCAGCTTTAACCCGGCAATTCCAGGGGAAAAGGGCCCGGGAGG
>NW_020923931.1:5136-8449 GCF_003984885.1 Neopelma chrysocephalum | reverse complement strand
GGCCCGGGAGGCTCTGAATTCCCGGCAATTCCAGGGGAAAAGGGCCCAGGAGGCTCTGAATTCCTGCAGGAGCAGGAGGGGAGCCGAGGGAAGCACACAAGGAACCCGCTGGAATTCCATGGATTAACGGCCACTCCCTGCTGGAAAAGGGACCTCTGGGACCTGCAGGACCTTTGGGTGGGAAGGGACCAGAATTCCCACCCATTCCCAGCCCCTGCCACGGGCAGGGACACTTCCCACTATCCCAGGGTGATCCAACCTGGCCTTGGACACTCCCAGGGATGGGGAAGCCACAGATTCCCCTGGAATTCCATGCCAGCCCCTCCCAGGGGAGGATTCCTCCCCAATATCCCACCTGCACCTCAGTCTTCCACCCATTATTCCAACAATTCCTCCCACTTGAGAGCACGGAGCTCATTGCTAATCCCATTGAATTATTTTCACCTCTGTCATTCCATTAAAAAACCCTTGGAGCTGCTGTTCCTCAGGCTGGAATCACTTCCCACATCCCCTCACCTTCCCTATCCCTAAAAAAAAAGGCTGAGCTGGTTCAGCCCCTTGTTACTCAGTAGGTTTTCCATCCTTTCCATCACTTCCCACATCCCCTCACCTTCCCTATCCCTAAAAAAAAGGCTGAGCTGGTTCAGTCTCTCGTTACTCCGCAGGTTTTCCATCTTTTCCGTCACTTCCCGAGGTTTGCTCCGTGACTCGGCACTTTTCCCACATTCCCTCCCCCTGGCTGTGGGCAGGGAGCAGCACTGGATAACCTCCAAAAGGTCTCTTCCCACCCAAATTATTCCATAAATCCACATTTTTCCCAGAGCCAGCAGCTGACTGAGCTCTCCCACATCCAACCACCGGGAATTCCAGGGGGGGACAAAAAGGTTGGATGGACCTTGGAGCTACCTGGAAGGTGTCCCTGCCCTGCCCTCTTGGGTGGCTCCTTCCAACCCCAAACCATTCCAAGATTTCATGATTCAAAGCCATCATTCCCAGGGAATTCCTGGAGCAGCAGCTGAAGGTCTGAACCCCAAAATCCACTTTCCCTACGGAAAGGAGGAGGGGTGTTGACTCTGGAGTGGTGGAGGGGAGGGAATAACCTGGAAAAACCCGGGATAACGTGGGATAATGTGGGATAACCCCACTGCAGGGGTGCAGCACGACACAAACCCCCAGGAACAGGTAAAAATTCCTCAAAAAACACAGGACAGGGAGGAGAGGGAGAGCCCTGGGAGAGGCTTGGGAGCATCCTGGGATCCAGGACTGGATCATTTAATCATTTAATCACTCGTTTAATTGGGATCCTCTCCCCTCTTTACCTTCCCATTTCCCTGATGGGCTTCCAACAATCCCCAATTCCAGCGTTTCACATCTCAGGAATTGCACAAACACCTCTTTTGGTTTGGGTTTGGGTTTGTTTTGTTTTTCCTGATGAACTGGGTAATTCCTGGAAGGAAGGGGGAGCTCCCAGTGCCCGGAGCACATCCCAGAGCTGCTCCCTGCACTCCATCTAGTGGTTCCCAGCCTCCTGCTAATTAACAACTGCTCCTAATGAGCAGGGACGGCCCAGGGAACACGTGGATCCTTCCTGAGGGGAATGAGCCCCGGGGTTCCATCCCAACACGTGGAGTCCTGGAATGCCTGGGCTGGGAAGGGACTTAAAGCCCATCCAATCCCACCCTTTTCCATGGGCAGGGACACTTCCCACTATCCCAGGTCGCTCCAACCTGGCCTTGGACACTTCCAGGGATGGGGCAGCCACGGCTTCCCTGGGAATTCCATCCCAGGAAGAATTTCTTAACCCCTTCCCACTTCCCTGCTTCATCCAGCAAGAAGGGAAAGCTGCTGGATCCTAAGATCCAGAACCAAATTCCTTGGGAAAAGTGGCAGAGATGAAGCAGTTGGGAGAAAAATTATTTCACTCCACGTTCCGGGGAGTTAAACGAGGGAAAAGAGCTTTAAAATCTGATTTATAGAGGGAAATCAGGCACCCACAGCCACAAATCCTTCCCTGGGAGGGCGGGGAGGGGCTGGGATGGAATTCCCAGGGAAGCTGTGGCCGCCCCATCCCTGGAAGTGTCCAAGGCCTCGAGCCCCAAGGGGGAGGAAGAGCACCCTGGGCACCTCCACGGGTCAGGAATTGGGGTTCAGCGGGACTCAAATCCCCCGATTTGCCTCCCAACCCACCAGCAAACCCCTGGGGGGGGGATTATCCATCAAAAATCCACTTGGGAACAGGGAAGAAGCAGCAGGAATACGGCACTGGGGCAGCAGAGTTATCCCAAACCACCCGAGCGGCGAAAGGACGGGACACAGGAGTCGAGGTCGGGACACGGGAGTCGGGACATGAGAGTCGGGGTCGGGCAGCAAAACAACAAACCCAAAAGGGGGAAAAACCCAAATTCCAGCCTGGGAAAGAAGTTCCTGAAACTCCCCACAGCCTTCCCAAGAGATCCCCTGGAGCAGAGAGGTCCCCAAAAACCCCCTTTACACGATATTCGGGGGCATCTTTGGGCGGCGTCCAAACCTTCCCCTCCCACAAAACACAACGGGGGAAAAAAAAAAAGGGGTTAAAAAGCAACGGAAATCCTTGGGATTGTCCTGCCCATCCCACATACATACTGCTTCATGGCCACCAGCTTGGAGTCCATGCTCTCCTGCTTGCCCTTCATCACCTGGATGTCCGTCAGCAGCTTGGTGACGTTGTCCTGCCGCACCTTGACGTCCTCGCTCTTGACGTTGGACACCTGGGGGGACAAAGGGACAGGTGACACCGAGCTGGGGGGGAGGGATGATCAGGGCTCTGCAGAGGGACCTGGAGAGGTTGGATCCATGGGCTGATCCCAACGGGATGAGGGTCAACCAGGCCGAGTGCAACCACAGCGGGGTTGGATCAAGGGTTGGACTTGATGATCTTGGAGGTCACTTCCAACCCGGCTGATTCTGGGATTGATTCTGTGATTCTGTGATTCTCTGATTCTATAATTCTCTGATTCTCTGATTCTATAATTCTGTGATTCTATAGTTCTGTGATTCTATAATTCTGTGATTCTCTGATTCTATAATTCTGTGAGTCTATAATTCTGTGATTGATTCTGTGATTCTCTGATTCTATGATTCTGTGATCCTGTGATTCTCTGATTCTATAATTCTGTGATTCTGTGATTCTATGATTCTGTGATTCTGTGATTCTCTGATTCTATAATTCTGTGATTCTCTTATTCTCTGATTCTGTGATTCTCTGATTCTCTGATTCTGTGATTCTCTGATTCTCTGATTCTGTGATTCTCTGATTCTGTGATTCTCTGATTCT
>NW_020923931.1:4380-5126 GCF_003984885.1 Neopelma chrysocephalum | reverse complement strand
TGATTCTGTGATTCTCTGATTCTGTGATTCTGTGATTCTGTGATTCTCTGATTCTCAGGGGGGCAATTCCTGCAATTCCTGCCCCCAAAATCAGGCAGCTGAGGTGGAAAAATCGGGGTTTAAAATCATTTTTGGCCCCTCTCCTGCCCGGCCAAGCGGGTGCTGGCAGGGGAGCAGAGTGGTGCCCGCCGGGGCTGCTTCTCTTGGGGTGTTTGGGATTTGCCAAATTCCCTCCTGAGCTACAAAAATAAATTAAAATAGAGTAATAAACTGAAATAATAAACTAAAAAAATAAGGGTTTTGGATCGGGGGAGAAGGGCCCACCCAGAGCTGTGTCCGTCAATCAGTCACACCTTTGGAAAATCCCATTGTTTTTGTGGACCCTAAAACTTGGGAGCCACAAAGCCCAGGAGCAAATCTGGGCAGAAACCAGGAAAAAAAAAACCAACTCTCTTCTTTGCCGGATTTCTGCCGCCAGCAGCGAAGCTGAGGGGGGTCAGCAATTAGCAAGGTCATTAACAGCTCTGAGGGGGAAAATCGGTCTCGGCATTCTCGGCATTCCCACCACGGGGCTTCCAGGAGAAGCTCCTGGTAAAATATTCCCAGAGAATGACATCCAGGAGGGTCCCACTGCTCCAGAAAGGGCAGGAATCTGCCAGGGAAGGACACCCAGGAGGGTCCCACAGCTCCAGAAAGGTGGGAATCTGCCAGGGAAGGACACCCAGGAGGGTCCCACCGCTCCAGAA
>NW_020923931.1:0-4370 GCF_003984885.1 Neopelma chrysocephalum | reverse complement strand
GAGGGTCCCACCACTCCAGAAAGGCAGGAATCTGCCAGGGAAGGACACCCAGGAAGGTCCCACCGCTCCAGAAAGGGCAGGAATCTGCCAGGGAAGGACACCCAGGAGGGTCCCACTACTCCAGAAAAGGCAGGAATCTGCCAGGGAATGGTTAAAACACCTGCAGAAATCTCCAAGACCTCTTTACATCCCACGGGAAACATCCAGAGCAGCCAAATCCCTCAGGGAAAAGCGGGATGTGGGATTATTTGAGAGCACCCTGGGATAGGAGGGGAAGGAGCTGCTCCATCTGCACATTCCCGGGATTGATACTTGGGAAAAGAAGGAGCAGAACGTTGTTTTTCCAGCCTGAACTTCGGGATTAAATGATTACCCCGGGAAAGTTCCTTTGGGGGAATTTTTAAAGCCAAGTGTTGCACCTCTGAATTCCAAGGAATGGGAGGGGGCAGCTGGAAAGCACAGCTGGGAGTTCAGAGGGTATTTGGGATACACTGGAAATTAATGTAATCCAGGTGTTCCATCCCTTCCATCCCACACATTCCCACCCTCCCCAACACCCCCTCCAGGGGCACACGGACGGTTTTTTGGGATCAATCCCGGTTTTCAGCCTTCCCCCCCGGGATGTGGAGCCCGGACTTACGCTGGTGACTTTCCTCTTGATGTTCTCCAGGAGGAGCTCCTGGCCCCGGATGAAATAGGGATGCTGGAATTCCGTGTCGTCCTTCTCCGGCTTCACCAGCCCCCCCTGCTCGATGTGGACGACCTTGCGGAAGCCGTCTGGGAAAAGAGGGAATGGGGGGAATTCAGGGAGCAGAGCCCGACCCTGGAGCATCCCCGGTGCTCCAGCAGGGCTCTGGAACAACCCTCATCCTGAAAATGCTGCTTGGAACGAGAGACCCACCCAAAAACTTCCAGGGAAAAGGGGCTGATGTTGGTTCTTGCACGGCCTGAGGAGCCCCTGAGCGAGGGCCCTGCAGCCAATCATGGAATCAGGGAATTCCAGGATGGAAGGGACCTTCAGGATCATCCAGTTCTAATCCTTGTCGTGGGCAGGGACACCTCCCACCATCCCAGGGTGATCCAACCTGGCCTGGGACACTCCCAGGGATGAGGCAGCCACAGCTTCTCTGGGAATTCCATCCCAGACCCTCCCCACCCTCCCAGCCAGGAATCCCTTCCCAATATCCCACCTAACCCCAGGAAGCCATTCCCTGTGTGCTGTCCCTCCAGCCCTTGGCCCCAGTCCCTCTCCAGCTCTCCTGGAGCCCCTTCAGGCCCTGGAATGTGCTCCAAGGTCTCCCTGGATCCTTCCCTTCTCCAGGTGAACATTCCCAGCTCTCCCAGCCTGGCTCCAGGGCAGAGGTTCTCCAGCCCTGGGATCATCTCCGTGTCCCCTCTGGACTCTCTCCAGCAGCTCCCCATCCTTCAGGAATGTTGGGAACCCCCAGAGCTGCAGGGGGGTCTCACCCAAGAAGGCAGAGGAGCAGAATTCCCCCTTTCCCTGCTGCCCACCCCGTGGGATGAGCCCAGGATGGAGCTGATCCTGGTCTCCAGTGAACCCTCCTGATCCCAGCACGGATCCCGGCTGGAAAAGCAGCTCCCCGTGCCCCCCCTGTTGCACTCACACATGTTGAGCTGCCGCACGAAACTGGCCATGTTGTTGTGTTTGAAGTACTTGGGCAGCACCTCCTTGGCGAACTGGCCCTGGTCAAACACGTGGAAGCTGCTCCCGCTCTGCTCCGGGAAAAAAAAACAGGGAAAAGGGACCGTCAGCGACCCGCCTGCTCCGGCTTTTCCAGAGGGAAATCCCACCAAGTGGGGGAGATCCCCCCACCAGGGACTGCAAGGGGTTCAAGGTCCCTTCCAACCCCGGATCCTGGAGTCTCCTGTTCCAGGCAGGAAAGTGGTTTCTTGGGTTTTTTGGGAATTGTTCCCAACGGAGCGTGGATGGGGTTCAACCTTCCCACTCCTCAGCTCCTCATGGAGCTGGTTCTTCCCAGGTTTCTCATCTCAGCCAAGCCAGGTGAGCCGGTGCTTCCCAGGTTTCTCATCTCAGCCAAACCAGGAACCTGCCCTGGGGGCAACAGGGGTTAAATCCCAGCTCCTTGCACCTATCCCAGAGGAATTCTGTGCGAAAAGGGACCGTCAGTAACCCGCTTGCTCCAGCTTTTCCAGAGGGAAATCCCACCAAGTGGGGGAGATCCCCCCACCAGGGACTGCAAGGGGTTCAAGGTCCCTTCCAACCCCGGATCCTGGAGTCTCCTGTTCCAGGGAGGAAAGTGGTTTCTTGGGTTTTTTGGGAATTGTTCCCATCAGAGCGTGGATGGGGTTCAACCTCCCCCCTCCTCAGCTCCTCATGGAGCCGGTTCTTCCCAGGTTTCTCATCTCAGCTAAGCCAGGGGAGCTGGTGCTTCCCAGGTTTCTCATCTCAGCCAAGCCAGGAACCTGCCCTGGGGGCAACAGGGGCTAAATCCCAGCTCCTTGCACCTATCCCAGAGGAATTCTGTGCAAAAAGGGACCGTCAGCGCCCCGCCCGCTCCGGCTTTTCCAGAGGGAAATCCCACCAGTGGGGGAGATCCCCCCACCAGGGACTGCAAGGGGTTCAAGGCCCCTTCCAACCCCAGATCCTGGAGTCTCCTGTTCCAGGCAGGAAAGTGGTTTCTTGGGTTTTTGGGAGTTGTTCCCGTCGGAGCGTGGATGGGGTTCAACCTCCCCCCCCCTCAGCTCCTCATGGAGCCGGTGCTTCCCAGGTTTCTCATCTCAGCCAAGCCAGGAACCTGCCCTGGGGGCAACAGGGGCTAAATCCCAGCTCCTTGCAGCTATCCCAGAGGAATTCTGTGGGAATTCTGTGGGAATTCTGTGGGAACTCCTGGTCCTGGAGCTCCTGGTGTGGAAGAACCGGCCGAGCTCAACTCCGGGAGGCTCCAAACTCCGGCCCGGGAGGTCAAACAGGCAGCAGGGATTAAACCTTAATCTGATAATTCCCTCATTAACTCATCCCAATTAACTCGCTCGGGATAATCCTGGAGTTTGGGAGGGATGTCCAGCGACTGCCAACAACCTTCCCAGGAAATGGAGACGACCAGGTGGGTCTGACTCCAAACACAAGGACAATTCCCTGCCCTGCCAGAGCTCTCCACGGCCCAGAGCACCTGGAAGCAGCACCAAGGGGGTTTAATTTTCCACTGGGATGCACAAACTTCTCCTCCCTGCAGATTTAAAAAGCTGGGATGGGTTGGAGGCAGCAGGGAGAGCTCCTGCCCCTCGGAATCCCGAGCTATTCCCGGGGCCGGGTGTTGGAAACGGATCCTCACCACCACCAAGGGTGGCTGTGACTGTCCTGAGAGCAGCTGGGAGCACATTCCAGCCTATCCATGGATTCCATCTGCGGGAATCGCACCGGCAGGGCAGCAGGGGAAGGAATTTTCCTTCTGGCAAAGCAACACAAGAGCTCCAAAAGTGTTTTACAACCTGGAGCCGCTTCCATCTCCCACTCCTGCTCCCTCCTCCTGCTCCTGCTCCCTCCTCCTGCTCCTGCTCCCTCCTCCTGCTCCTGCTCCCTCCTCCTGCTCCTGTTCCCGCTTGGATCATCCCCCCCTGCCCTGGCAGAGGCCAGAGGAGCCCACCAGATGCCAAGGAGTCCCTGCAGGGCCACCAGGAATCCAGGAATTGGGCTCTGGTTTCAAAGGGAAGGCGCGGGGCCAGGCCGGACCACCCACGGCACACGTTGGGAAGGGGCTTCCAGGACACTTTTCTTGGGATCCAGAGCATCCCTGGCCGCTTTGCCAACGGCTCTGGGCTCCCTTAATCTCCAGCCAGGTCTCCCAACCTGCTCCTGCCCAGGCCCTCTGGATCTGGCTGTGCCCCAGGAGCCTCTCCGAGCCGGGAATGCGTGGGAATGGATTGTCCTCTGGTTTTTGAGGAGCAGCTGAGGGAGCTGGGGGGGCTCAGCCTGGAGAAAAGGGGGCTCAGCCTGGAGAAAAGGGGGATCAGGAGGGAATCCAGGGGGACAGGAGGGTGGATCCAGGTGGGATCGGGCTCTGCTCCCAGGGAACAAGGGACAGGACGAGGGGAAACGGCCCCGAGTTGGGCCAGGGGAGATTTATTTGGGATACTGGAGAAATTCCTGCTGGGAAGGGCTCCATCCCCGGGGTGGATTGAAAGATCCCAGATCCCTGCTGGAATTAGCAGGTGGCACCACCCCGGGTGTCACTGGTGTCACCCCAGGGACCCTCTCCCAGCATTCCCAAGGGAAGCAGGAATGTGGGCAGGTCCCTTCCCCGGGAGCAGATGAAAAGTAGCTTCTTCTGCCTTTTTTTGGGACACTTTCCCCCCTGTTGTGTTCCCAGACACATTCCAAGCCCCGGGCC
>NW_020923930.1:1555-1985 GCF_003984885.1 Neopelma chrysocephalum | reverse complement strand
CCAAAAATTGGGGCTTGTCCGCCCTGGATTGGGGGAACAACCCCCCCAAAAATTGGGGTTTGTCTGCCCTGGATTGGGGACCCCCCACCCAAAAATTGGGGCTTCTCCCCTCTGGATTGGGGACCCCCCACCCCAAAAATTGGGATTCTTCCCCCCCTGAGGAATGTGGGACCTCCCTGGAATGGGAGGGGGGGAAATGGGGACCCCCCCCTGGATTGGGGGGACACCCCCCCCCAAAAATTGGGACTCCCCCTCCCCCTGCCCCCCAGGAATTGGGGAACCCCCCTCCAAGCCAAGGAATGGGAATTCTGGAGGTGGGGACACCCCCCCGCCCTGGATTGGGGACAGGACACCCCCCCCCAAAAGTTGGGACCCCCCCCAAGAATGGGGAACTCCCCCAAATTTGGGACACACACCCCCCCCCCCCCCC
>NW_020923930.1:0-1455 GCF_003984885.1 Neopelma chrysocephalum | reverse complement strand
CCCCCCCCCCCCCCCCAGGAATTGGGGAACCCCCTGGAAGGGGAGAGGGGGAATTGGGGACCCCCCCGAATTGGGGACCCCCCCTGAATTGGGAAACCCCCTCCTGGATTGGGAACCCACCCGAAAATGGGGACCCCCCCCCAAATTGGGGACCCCCGCAGGAATTGGGGACACCCCCCCAGGATTTTGGGGGGGTTTTAACCCCAAATTTGGGGAGGTCTCTGAGCCCATTTGGGGGGGGGTTTCACCCCCATTTTGGAAGGATTTTAACCGAAATTTGGGGGGTGTCTGAGCCCATTTTGGGGGGGTTTCACCCCAATTTTGGGGAGTTTCTGATCCCAATTTCGGGGGGTTTCACCTCAATTTTGGGGGGGTTTCACCCCGAAATTTGGGGATCTCTGACCGAAATTTGGGGGGTTTTCACTCCAAATTTTGGGGGTCTTTGACCCCAATTTCAGGGGGTTTCAACTCATTTTTGGGGGAGTTTTAACCCTAAATTTGGGGAGGTCTCTGGCCCCATTTTGGGGGGGTTTCACCCCAGTTTCGGGGGGGGTCTCTGACCCCATTTTTTGGGGATGTTTCACCCCAAATTTGGGAGGTCTCTGACCCAAATTTGGGGGGTCCCTGAGCCAAATTTCGGGTGGTTTCACCCCAATTTTGGGGGGGTCTCTGACCCAAATTTGGGGGTGTCTCTGACCCCTTTTTTGGGAGCTTTCACCCCAAATTTGGGGGGGTTTTATCCCCAAATTTTGAGGGTCTCTGACCCCATTTGGGGCGGGATTCACCCCAAATTTGGAGGGTCTCTGACCGAAATTTGGGGGGTTTCTGATCCCATTTTGGGGAGGTTTCACCCCAAATTTGGGGGGAGTTATCTCCAAAATTTGAGGGTCTCTGACCCCATTTGGGGGGGGATTCACCCCAAATTTGGGAGGTCTCTGACCCCATTGTGGTGGAAGTTTCACCCCAATTTCAGGGGGTCTCTGACCGAAATTTGGGGGGTCTCTGACCCCATTTTTGGGGGGGGGGGTTTCACCCCAATTTCTGGGGGTCTCTGACCCCATTTTGGGGGAGTTTCACCCCAAATTTGGGGGGTCTCTGACCCCATTGTGGTGGAAGTTTCACCCCAATTTCAGGGGGTCTCTGACCCAAATTTGGGAGGTCTCTGACCCCATTTTTGGGGGGGTTTCACCCCAATTTGGGGGGGGGTGGTCACAGCACTTGCCCCCCTCCCCCACTGCACACCCCTCGCCCCTCCCCCCACCCCTCCCCCTCCCTCCTTTTATTTATTGCCCCAAATGTGAATCCGCGGAGGGGGGAGGGGAGGGGATTGGGGGGGGGAAGGGGCGGGATTTTCGGGGGGGTTTTGGGGGAGTTTGTGGTTGTTTTTTTATGTTTAAAACAAAACAAAAAAAGAATTTTTATTTAAAGCTGCTGCGGGGGGAGGGGGCGGGTGGG
>NW_020923929.1:0-857 GCF_003984885.1 Neopelma chrysocephalum | reverse complement strand
AACAGGGATAAATAAAAACCTAAAACAAATATCCTCCAAATATACACTGTTTCTATAGAGCTAGCGAATAAATACAAAAAATGAATTAAATACTTCCCTGAACAAGACATCAGAACTGTGCGAAGCACCAACCAACTCCCCCACACCTCCCGAAGAGACTGGAGATAACGGCAGTATCTCCAGCCTCCTGAGCAGTAGGCCCTGGCCTAAACAAGCAAAAACTGTCTGTGGAGAGACCTGTTGCCTTCAGCCACCGAAGGAGAGAAGAGCGCGAGCTCTCTTATCTGTGCCTTTTTATATGTTATGTTTTGGAAAGGGACGATATGGAATACTTCCTTAGCTTTCTGACCCTGTTGCTAAGGAAGGCCTAAAAAATCCAAAAGCCATCCCACTACATTCTCCACCTCTTATTCTATATAATTTCTTTACGTCACACTTATATCTCGCACGTATCTATACATATATATATAGTCCTTATTTCAAAGCTGTTGTCTGTCGTTGAAGATCAGCACCAACAACAGCTCAGTTTGGATCCTTGGCCCTTTCTTCACAATCACAGTTCTGGTTTTAGGGCTGGTTCACTGGTCTGGGTTGTCTCATCACTGGATACTGGCATCCGCTTTGTCCAGGTCTTTCTCATCTGGTGTCTCATCTCCTGTAAAACACAACTCAAGGCACAGAATTAGTTTTTCCCCAAGGTTAGATTTCATTGAGGCACACACTGGATTTCTCCATCCTTCCTTATAACCCACCAGGTATATCCTGGCCGTTGAGTGAAAGCAATCCCACGAATGGGCTTGTCTTGGCCTGAGGCAGGAGTAACCCAAACAGCCTTACCTACCATACCTCTCAGATGG
>NW_020923928.1:312-3840 GCF_003984885.1 Neopelma chrysocephalum | reverse complement strand
TGGGGACACTGGGATGGGATGGGGACACTGGGATGGGAAGGGGACACTGGGATGGGAGAGGGACACTGGGATGGGAAGGGGACACCGGGGAGGGAAGGGGACACTGGGATGGGACGGGGACATGAGGTTGGGTTGGAGCCATCAGGGCCCGGAGCGCTACGACGAGTGTCTCATCGGGCTCCTGGCGGGGCTCCAGGAGAAACCTGACCAGAAGGATGGGTAGGAGGGGGATACTGGGGTGGGAGAGGGACATTGGGGTGGGAGAGGGACACTGGGATGGGATGGGATGGGATGGAGCTCCTAGGGATGGGATGGGGAGACTGGGATGGGATGGGATGGGGAGGGTGGGGACGGGGGGGGGGGAGGGGGACACTGGGATGGGATGGGACCACCAGGGCTGGGATGAGGCCACCAGGGACGGGATGGGGCCACCAGGGTTAGGTTGGTGCCACTGGGGCCACTGGTCCCAGGATGGTGCCACCAGAGCTGGGATGGTGCCACTGGGGCCACCGGTCCCAGGATGGTACCCCCAGCCCCTCCCCAGGCTCTGCAGCACCATCTCCCCCCCAGCTGCCCCCAGGGTGTGTTCCCCCCGTGTCCCCAACCCCAGGTGACCCCCTTGTCCCCCCCCTGCCCCAGGATCTTCACCAAGGTGGTGCTGGAGGCCCCTCTGATCACCGAGAGCGCCCTCGAGGTCATCCGCAAGTACTGCGAGGACGAGGTGGGCACCTGGGGCTGGGGGAGACCCCCGGGGTTGGGGGAGACCCCCAGGGTTGGGGGGAGACCCCCGGGGTTGTGGGGAGACCCCCGGGGTTTGGGGAGACCCCTGGGGTTGTGGGGAGACCCCTGGGGTTGGGGGAGACCCCCGGGGTTGTGGGGAGACCCTCGGGGTTGGGGGAGACCCCCGGGGTTGGGGGGAGACCCCCGGGGTTTGGGGAGACTCCCGGGGTTGTGGGGAGACCCCCAGGGTTGTGGGGAGACCCCCGGGGTTTGGGGAGACCCCCGGGGTCGTGGGGACAGGGTTGGGGACGGTCCCGTGCCCGCTGTGCCCCCGCAGAGCCGAACCTACCTGGGCATGTCCACGCTGAGGGATCTGATCTTCAAGCGCCCGTCGCGGCAGTTCCAGTACCTGCACGTGCTGCTCGACCTCAGCTCCCACGAGAAGGACAAGGTGACACCCTGGGGTGGCACCAGGGGGTGGCACTGGGGGTGGCCCCGTCCCACCCATCCTTCTGGTGGGGTTTGTCCTGCATCGGGAGCTCCAGCCCATCCCGGTGTCCCCGTCCCATCCCAGTGTCCCCATCCCATCCCAGTGTCCCCCTCCCATCCCAGTGTCCCCCTCCCATCCCATCCCCTCCCATCCCAGTGTCCCTCTCCCATCCCAGTGTCCCCCTCCCACCCCAGGGGTGTCCCTGCAGTGTCCCCATCCCTGTGACACCCCCATGTCCCCCCCTGCCCAGGTGAGGCAGCAGCCCCTGCTCTTCACCAAACACCTGTATGAGCAGGACAAGGTGGCACACCAGGGGTGTCCCCACAGTGTCACCATCCCTGTGACACCCCAGGGGTGTCCCCACAGTGTCCCCATCCCAGTGGCCCCCCAGGGGTGTCCCCACAGTGTCCCCATCCCCATGACACCCCTTGTGTCCCCCCCCTGCCCAGGTGAGGCAGCAGCCCCTGCTCTTCATCAAACACCTGTACGAGCAGGACAAGGTGGCCCCCCAGGGGTGTCCCCATGGTGTCACCATCCCAGTGTCCCTCTCCCATCCCAGTGTCCCCCTCCCACCCCAGTTTCCCCCTCCCACCCCAGTGTCCCTCTCCCATCTCCAGTGTCCCCCTCCCATCCCCAGGAGCTCCATCCCATCCCATCCCAGTGTCCCTCTCCCACCCCAGTGTCCCCCTCCCACCTTGGTGTCCCCCGGGGGTGTCCCTGTGGTGTCCCCATCCCCGTGACACCCCCATGTCCCCCCTGCCCAGGTGAGGCAGCAGGCCCTGCTCTTCACCAAACACCTGTATGAGCAGGACAAGGTGGCACACCAGGGGTGTCCCCATGGTGTCACCATCCCAGTGGCCCCCCAGGGGTGTCCCCACAGTGTCCCCATCCCAATGTCCCCCTCCCATCCCAGTGTCCCCCTCCCACTCCAATGTCCCCCTTCCCATCCCAATGTCCCTCTCCCATCTCAGTGTCCCTCTCCCATCCCAATGTCCCCCTCCCATCCCAGTGTCCCCCTCCCATCCCCAGGAGCTCCATCCCATCCCACCCCAGTGTCCCCGTCCCATCCCAGTGTCCCCCTCCCACCCCAGTGTCCCACTCCCATCCCCAGGAGCTCCTCCGCATCCCATCCCATCCCAGTGTCCCCCCCCCCCCCCCCCTCTCCCCACCCACCCCCGTGTCCCCCTTCCCATCCCAATGTCCCCCTCCCATCCCAGTGTCCCCTTCCCACCCCAGTGTCCCCTTCCCATCCCAATGTCCTCCTCCCATCCCCAGTGTCCCCCTCCCACCCCAGGGGTGTCCCTGCAGTGTCCCCATCCCTGTGACACCCCCATGCCCCCCCCAGTGAGGCAGCAGCCCCTGCTCTTCACCAAACACCTGTACAAGGGGGACAAGGTGGCACCCAGGGGTGTCCCTATGGTGTCCCCATCCCAGTGGCCCCCCAGGGGTGTCCCCGCAGTGTCCCCATCCCAGTGGCACCCCAGGGGTGTCCCCATGTTGTCCCCATGCCCGTGACCCCCCCTGCCCAGGTGAGGCAGCAGGCCCTGCTCTTCATCAAGCGCATGTACGAGGGGGACAAGGTGGCCCCCCAGGGGTGTCCCCACAGTGTCCCCATCCCAGTGTCCCCCTCCCATCCTGGTGTCTCTCAACCATCCCAGTGTCCCTCTCCCATCCCAGTGTCCCCCTCCCATCCCCAGGAGCTCCATCCCATCCCATCCCATCCCCTCCCACCCCAGTGTCCCCCTCCCATCCCAGTGTCCCTCTCCCATCCCCAGGAGCTCCATCCCATCCCATCCCATCCCATCTCATCCCATCCCATCCCAGTGTCCCCCTCCCACTCCAGTGTCCCTGTCCTGCCCGTCCTTCTGGTCGGGTTTCTCCTGGACAACCCCCAAGATCTCCAGCCCATCCTGGTGTCCCCCTCCCACCCCAGGGGTGTCCCTGCAGTGTCCCCATCCCCGTGACCCCCCCCGTGTCCCCCCCTGGCCAGGTGAGGCAGCAGGCCCTGCTCTTCATCAAGCGCATGTACGAGAAGGAGCCGCTGCGCGAGTACGTCGAGAAGTTCGCCCTCAACTACCTGCAGCTCCTGGTGCACCCCAACCCCCCCTCGGTGCTCTTCGGGGCTGACAAGGACACAGGTGACACTGGGGACACCCAGGGGGGGTGGGATGTACCTGGGGGAGGTGTCCCTGGGGTTGGGGACACTGGGGGGGGACATTCATGGGGTGGGAGATCCGCCCTCAACTCCCTGAAGCTCCTGGTGCACCCCAACCCCCCCTTGGTCCCCTCTATGTCCCCTCTGTCCCCTCGGTGCTCTT
>NW_020923928.1:0-302 GCF_003984885.1 Neopelma chrysocephalum | reverse complement strand
CGGTGCTCTTTGGGGCTGACAAGGACACAGGTGACATTGGGGACACCCTGGGGGGGTGGGATGGACCTGGGGGGGTGTCCCTGGGGTTGGGGGATATCCCTGGAGTTGGACATCCCTGATGTGGGACATCCCTGGACTGGGACACCCCGAAGGTGGGGACACTGTGGGACATCTCTGAGGTGTTACATCATCAGATGGGGACACTGTGGGACATCCTGGGATGGCACATCCCTGGGTGGGGACACTGTGGGACATCTCTGAGGTGGCACCTCCCTGGTGTTGGACATCCCCAGGCTGGGACA
>NW_020923927.1:0-1589 GCF_003984885.1 Neopelma chrysocephalum | reverse complement strand
CAGTCTGCAAACAGGGCAGCAAGGAGGGTTGGCAGAGTTCCAGACTGCTCAGGCTCAGCAGGGAAGTGGATCTGGCAAGTCCTCCTGCAGCCATTCCCAGGCATGGGAAGGACAAGGAAGAGATTGCAGAACCCCTGTGGGTGGGAATAGAAGGGGATGTTGTGTGTCCAGACTTTATCAAGGCCCTTGACATGGTGTCCTGTGGTCTCCTTAGAGCCAGACTGGTGAGAGCTGGACTGAAGAAGTGGAAGATGTGGTGGGTGGAAAGTTGGCTGAATGAAGAGGGTCAAATAAAATCCATGGTACAAAGTCCTCTTGGCAGCAACTTCCTGGTGAAATCCCTCAGTAACCAGCCCTTGAACACCAATGCAGAAGATCTCTCTATATAATGGGACAAAATGCATTTTCCAGTCCTTTGTGGATGATGCCAAATTTCAAGGATCCCTTGAGCAACCTGTCCTGGTTTAAAGACACATATTGGTGCGGGAACTCTAATAAAATGAACTCACTCCCCTTTTATTCCCCACCACTACAGGGAGACAAAATACAAGGAGGTATAAGTGAAAAAATAAGAGTTGACTGACAAGAAATATAGCAGCGAAAACAGCAATACCAAGAGAACAGTCCAAAGCAACAGCAGAGAGAGAAATTGCCTCCTCTGTCCCCCCTGCCCCAACTCCCTTTCCTAAACAGATAAAAACAGGGATCAACATGTGCCTCCCTTCCCCCTTTTCCCCCTGAATGAACAAAGAACAAAAAACAAAACCACATAAAAAAGGGGCAAAGCAAAATCTGGGAAACTCTCTGGTCTGAGATCAGTTGTGCTGCCCAAGAACACGCTGACTCCAGAGGTGTCCAAGCGGGGCAGAGCCGGCGACTCCGGTCCGTGCGGCAGTGGGGGGGAGGCAGCGGCTCTGCTTCATTCCATGGAGTTCTGGGGAGGCACAGTGGCCCCTTGGTTCCAGGAGGGTCTGAGATGTCTCAGGTTTCCTTTTGTTCCAGAGAGACCCTGCATGTCACAATGGTCCCTTGGTTCCATGAGATTCCACAGTGTCCCTGCATTCCCTTGGTTCCATGAGGCCCTGTAGTGTCACAGTGTCACTTGATTCCATGGCATTACAAAGAATCAGAATGGTCCCTTCATTTGAGGCCAACTGCACATGGGGCTGCCTTGGGGGGAGTGTGGGCACCCAGACAAGGGAGCTGTCAACCTCCTGGACTCAGCCCTGGTGTTACCACAGCTAGACAGATCTGTCTGTCTGTGAGGTTCCCCATTCTGGAGGAATGAGGAAGAACTGCAGAGGGTCTAGAGCAGATCTGACAGGATGGAGCTTTTCTCCATATTAGAAATAGAATGAAATCTCAAGAAAGAGTAGCGAGGAAGGTTCCAACTGAAGGTGAGGAAAAAGAAATGTCACTCAATGGGGACCCTTGTGCTGCAAGAGGTCAGCCAGAGGGAGTCAGGATCAGCCCATGGTTTTGTGTTCCAGGGAACAGCCAGAGCTGGTGCAGAGACATCAGGGAGGGTCTGGAAATGCTGCCGGGAGGGGGGTGGCAAAGCAGGAGGGGTGTGTGCAGCCTGCAAGGCC
>NW_020923926.1:0-1383 GCF_003984885.1 Neopelma chrysocephalum | reverse complement strand
GAAAATCCCCCCTCAGACCCCAAAAATCCGCCCTCAGACCCCCCAAATCCCCAAGAACGGAAGAGGCGGAAGGTGGAAACGGGAATCTTTATTTTGGGGGGATTCGGGGGGTCCCCAAGAATAAAACACTGAACGGGAAAAAGGAGGAAAAAACGAGAACAAAGAAACAAAAACGGCCCCAAACTTGGGGGGGGGAGGGAGGGGCCACGTCCGTGTGTCCGTCCCGGGTCCGTGGGTCCATCCTGGGTCCGTGGGTCCATCCTGGGCCTGTTCTGTATCCGTGTGTCTGTTCCATGTCCGTATGTCCATTCTGTGTCCGTCCCATGTCCGTGTGTCCGTCCCGGGTCCATGGGTCCATCCCGGGTCTGTGGGTCTGTCCTGTGTCTGTCCCATGTCCGTGTGTCCGTCTCGTGTCCGTGTGTCCGTCCCATGTCCGTGTGTCCATCCTGGGTCCGTTCTGTGTCCATTTGTCCGTCCTGGGTCTGTTCTGTGTCCGTGTGTCCATCCCGTGTCCGTGTGTCCGTCCTGGGTCCGTTCTGTGTCCATTTGTCCATCCTGTGTCCATCCCATGTCCATGTGTCTGTTCTGTGTCTGTGTGTCCATCCTGTATCCATCCCATGTCCATGTGTCCATCCCATGTCCGTGTGTCCGTCCCCATGTCCGTGTGTCCGTCCCGTGTCCATTCTGTGTCCGTGTGTCCGTCCTGAGTCCGTTCTGTAGCCATGTGTCCATCCTGTATCCATCCCGTGTCTGTGTGTCCATCCCGTGTCCGTCCCGTGTCCGTGTGTCCGTCCCGTGTCCGTGTGTCCATCCCATGTCCGTGTGTCCATCCTGTCCCTGTTCTGTGTCCGTGTGTCCATCCCATGTCCATGTATCCGTCCTGTGTCCGTCCCATGTCCGTGTCCATCCCATGTCCGTCCCATGTCTGTGTGTCCATCCTGTGTCTGTGTGTCCGTCCTGTGTCCATCCCATGTCCGTGTGTCCATCCCGTGTCCGTGTGTCTGTGTGTCCGTCCCGTGTCCGTCCGTGTGTCCGTGTGTCACAGGACGATCCACGTGTAGCGCTCGTTGTCTGCCAGGACCTTCAAGGAGCAGCCTGGGGAGGAAGGGGGGGTTTGGGGGGCAGGACCCCCAAAATAACCCCCAGACCCCCCTCAGGACACCCCAAAGCCCCCCCCAGGACCCCCCAGGACCCCCAAACACCCCTGGACCCCCCCAAAGCCCCCCAGGATCTCCCAGACCCTCCTGGGACCCACCCCAGGACCCCTCCCAGGATGGTCCCAAACCACCCCAAATCCGCCCCCTGTGCACCCCCAGGACCCCCAAACACCCCTGGACCCCCCCCAAAGCCTCCCCAGGACCCCCAGACCCCTCAGGACCCCCC
>NW_020923925.1:0-1933 GCF_003984885.1 Neopelma chrysocephalum | reverse complement strand
ATTTGGGGGGGACACCCTGGAGTCTGGGGGAGACCCACAGATACAGGGGGGAGCCCAAGGTTGGAGGGGGGACCCTGGAATTGGGGGGGTGCACCTCGGCATCCATGGGGGGGCCCTGGATTTGGGGGGGTCTGCAACATCCAGGGGCGACCCCCAGGTACAGGAGGGACCCCAACACCTGGATGGGATCCCAACACCTGAGGAGACCCCAACACCTGGGGGGGACCCCGGCATTCAGGGGGGACCCCCAAATTTGGGGTGAGGGGCCGTGGGACCATCAGGGCACCCCCCCAAGGGGAGACATCTGGGGGTCCCTCCCCTCCTCCCCCCACGGCCCCGCACGAGGGCTCAGCCCGGGGTGGTGGGGCACAACACACACGTGTGTGCACGGACACAGAAACAGACACACACAGGTGTGCACGGACACACACGTGTGAACACAGACACACACAGACGTGTGTGCATGGACATACACAGACACACACACACGTGTGCATGGACACACAAACATGTGCACGGACACACACAGACACACACACGTGTGCACGGACACACACGTGTGAACACAGACACACACAGACACACACAGACACACGTGTGCACAGTCCTGCACCCCCCCAGCAGCTCTGCACCCCCTCCAGCCGGGCGCACACGTGTGCAAGGGAACGCGGACACGGACACGGCACCAACACGCGTGTGCGGGGGTCACAGACGGCCCCACACCTGCAGAGCCCCCCCCCCAAACCCTGCCTGGACCCCAAACCCTGCCTGGACCCCAAACCCTGCCCGGCCTCGGCGCTGGGAGAGGAAGAGGAGAAGGAGGAGGAGGAGGAGGAGGAGGAGGAAGAGGAGGAGGAGGAGGAGGAGGAGGAGGAGGAAGCTCAGTCTGGGCGTCCCTGGGAAGAAGAGAAGGAAAATGGGGGGGTTGAGGCAGCTACAAGTAAGAGGAGGAAGAGGAAGAGGAGGAGGAGGAGGAGGAGGAAGAGGAGGAAGGTCGGTCTTGGGGACCACAGGGGAGGAAGATGAAGAGGAGGAGGAGGAGGAAGGGCAGCTGTGTCCAAAGGCCAGATGAAGAGGAGGAGGAAGTGCCCCCGAGGCTGAGGAGGAGGAGGGGGAGCCTGGGGAGGAAGAAGGCTGGTCCTGTCCCTGAGGCAGCGAGGACAAGGAGAAGGAGGAGGAGGAGGAGGAGGAAGGGCAGCTGTGCCCCTGTCATGTTGAAGAAGAGGTTGAGGGAGGCTCAGGCTGAGGAGGAGGAGGATGAGGAAGAGGGTTTTGGGGTCCCTGTGAGGCGGAGGAGAAAGAGGAGGAGGAGGAGGTGGAGGAAGGCTGGCCTGGATCTCCAAGGCACTGAGGAGGAGGAGGAGGAGGAAGAGGGTGAGAAAAGCCCATCTGGGCATCTCCAGGAAGAGGAAAAGGAGGAGGAGGACAAGGAAGGTTGGTCGTGTTCCCAAGGCTGGGAGGAGGAGGAGGAGGAGGAGGAGGAGGAGGAGGAGGAAGGCTGGTCTGGGGGTCCCTAGGAAAAGGAGGAGGAGGAGGAGGAGGAAGGCTGAGGAGGGATTTGGGGTCCCTGTGAGCAGGATGAGGGGGCTCATGAGGAGGAGGATGAGGAGGGTGAGGAAGGCCCAGTGGACCACGGGCAAGGAAGGGCCCCGGGTCGATGGTGATGGGGAGGATGATGGTGATGATGAAGGCTCATCATGGTGCCCCTGAGTGAAGAAGGGTGTGTGGCTGATGGAGATGAGGAGGATGAGGAGGATGTGGAAGATGGTGATGAAGGAGGTGATGATGATGATGAAGGCTCACTGTAGTGAGGAAGGGCGCACAGCTGGTGGCAATGGGGAGGATGAGGAGGGTGATGAAGGTGATGGTGATGAGGAGGATGAGGAGGGTGATGGTGACGAGATGGAGGTGATGAAGGCTCACCGTGGTGCCC
>NW_020923924.1:762-2447 GCF_003984885.1 Neopelma chrysocephalum | reverse complement strand
GACATGGGATGGTGGCATTGGGAGCATGAGGAATGGGGACATGGGGGCACTGGGAACTGGGATGGGGGCTGAGGGACACTGGGGATGGGGGCACTGGGGGCACTGGGAGCAGGGGGATGGGGGCACTGGGGGCACTGGGAGCAGGGGGATGGGGGCACTGGGGATGGGACAGGGGGACACAGGGCGCTGGGAACAGGGGGACGGGAGCACCAGGGCACTGGGAGCACTGGGAACAGGGGAATGGGGGCACACTGGGGATGGGGACATGGGGACAAGGGTGGGGACCCCTCAAGACAATCCAAGGGCTCGGGGACCCCCCCCGGCCACCACCACTGAGCCAGGGCAGGGACCACCGAGGGCCTCGCTCGGGGGGACAGACGGACGGACACCCGCGGGCTCGGGGACCCCGGGTGACAACTCGGGGACCCTCGGGGACACTCGGGGGGGGTCTCACCGTGCGCGGGGGCCGCGCCTGTCCCCGGGGGGCCGCGCTCCCGGCCCAGGCCGGCGGCGCCGGGGGCTGCAAGGAGAGACGGGGAAGGGGGGACGGACACGGGGACGTCACCCGGAGTCCCCAACGCCGTGGGGAGGGGAGGTGGTGGCACCCAGGGGGACACTTGGGGATACGTGGGAGGGACACACTCACCCTTCTTCTTCTTGCGCCCGGGGCGGCCCCGTTTGAGCTTCTTGAGGCGGGTGGTGGGGTCGGGGCGGGGGGTGGCCCCCAGGACCCCCCCCGGGCTCTCGGCGTCCGACTCCTCCTCGGCCTCCCCGGCGTCCTCGCTCTGCTCGGGGACAGAAGGGGACACGGGTCACCAGGGGACACCAGGGGACACAGGTCATTAAGGAACACCAGGGGACATCAGGGGGGACAGCAGGGACACGGGTCACTAGGGGACACCAGGGGACATCAGGCGGGACAGCGGGGACACGGGTCATGAGGGGACATCAGGGGATAGTGGGGACACAGGTCACCAGGGGACATCAGGGGACACCAAGGGACACCAGGGGACACGGGGGACACAGATCATGAGGGGACACCAGGGGACATCAGGGGGGACAGTGGGGACACAGGTCATGAGGGGACACCGGGGGACACCAGGGGGCACGGGGGACATCAGGGGATACCAGGGGACACAGGGCACAAGGGGACACAGGTCACGAGAGGACACCAGGGGACACGGGGGACACCAGAGGACACAGGGCACGAGGGGACACCAGGGGATACCAGGGGACACCAGGGGACACGGGGGACATCAGGGGGGACAGCGGGGACACGGGTCACGAGGGGACACGGGGGACACCGGGGGACGCAGGTCATGAGGGGACACGGGGGTGGAGGGGCACCCTGTCCCCAGTGTCCCCATGTCCCCAACCCCAGTATACCCAATGCCCCTGTCCCCAGTGTCCCCATGTCCCTGGGTGTCCCCATCCCCAGTGCTCCCAGTGCCCCCTCCCCTGTCCCCCAGTGTCCCCTCCAGTGCTCCCAGTGCCCTCACCCTGTCCCCCCAGTGCTCCCAGTGCCCTCACCCTGCCCCCCAGTGCCCCCCCAGTGCTCCCAGTGCCCCCTGTCCTGCCCCCCAGCGCCGCCCCCCAGTGCTCCCAGTGGGGACCCACCGAGCTGCTCTTCTTGCGCTTCCCTCCCAGTACTCCCAGTTTGATCTTGAGCGGTGCCATCTTCCTGC
>NW_020923924.1:0-662 GCF_003984885.1 Neopelma chrysocephalum | reverse complement strand
GCTCCCAGTGCCCTCACCCTGCCCCCCAGTGCCCCCCCAGTGCTCCCAGTGCCCCCTGTCCTGCCCCCCAGCGCCGCCCCCCAGTGCTCCCAGTGGGGACCCACCGAGCTGCTCTTCTTGCGCTTCCCTCCCAGTACTCCCAGTTTGATCTTGAGCGGTGCCATCTTCCTGCCCTTCATCTTCCTCTTCAGCTCGGGCACCCGCGGGCTCTTGCTGCGTTTCTTGTGCCCGGGGCCTGGGGGGCACACGGGCTTTGGGGGGGCACGGGGAGCCCCAAAATCCCCCACCAACCCCCAAACTCCCCCAGGGACCCCCAGAGCCCCCCAGTGACCCCTCAAATCACACCAGGGACTCCCCCCCAAACTCCCCCAGGATCCCTAAAGTCTCCCCAGTGACCCCTCAAACCACGTCAGGAACATCCCCAAACTCCCCCAGGGACCCCCAGGGACCCCTCAAACCACGTCAGGAACATCCCCAAACTCCCCCAGGGACCCCCAGTGACCCCTCAAACCACCCCAGGGACTCCCCCCCAAACTTCCCCAGGATCCCTAAAGCCTCCCCAGGGACATCCCCAAACTCCCCCAGGGACTCTCCAGGGACCCTCCAAACCACCCTGGGGGGGCCCAAAAGCCCCCAAGATCCCCTTATAGAGCCCCAAACCA
>NW_020923923.1:0-383 GCF_003984885.1 Neopelma chrysocephalum | reverse complement strand
AAGTCCAAAAAACCAGTGGGAGGGCAACTGGGAGCACTGGGAGGAAGTGGGAGGCAAGATCAAGGTGGGGAGACCCCAAAATTCCTGGGAATGGTCCTAGAATTCCAGGGGATACCCAGAATTCCAGGGAATGGCCAGAATTCCAAGGAATGGCCACAGTTTTAAGAGAAGTCCAAAAACACACTGGGAGGGCAACTGGGAGCACTGGGAGGAAGTGGGAGGCAAGATCAAGATGGGGAGACCTCAAAATTCCTGGGAATGGTCTCGGAATTCCAGGGAATGTCCAGAATTCCAGGGAATGGCCAGAATTCCAAGGAACGGCCACAGTTTTAAGAGAAGTCCAAAAAACCAGTGGGAGGGCAACTGGGAGCACTGGGAGGAAG
>NW_020923922.1:0-2265 GCF_003984885.1 Neopelma chrysocephalum | reverse complement strand
GGGGTGGCCCAAAGAGGGGCCGGAGGGGGTGACCCGGTGCCGTGTGCCCCCCGCAGCGCGAGTGCATCTCCATCCACGTGGGCCAAGCGGGCGTGCAGATCGGCAATGCCTGCTGGGAGCTGTACTGCCTGGAGCACGGCATCCAGCCCGACGGGCAGATGCCCAGCGACAAGACCATCGGCGGGGGGGACGACTCCTTCAACACCTTCTTCAGCGAGACGGGGGCCGGCAAGCACGTGCCCCGGGCCGTCTTCGTGGACCTGGAGCCCACGGTGATCGGTGAGGGGTTATGGGGGGCAGGGGGTGATGGGCGGGCGGTGGGAGTGGGCGCTGGGTGCTGACGGGGCCCGGGGCTCTCCCCACAGATGAGGTTCGGATGGGGGTGTACCGGCAGCTCTTCCACCCCGAGCAGCTGATCACGGGCAAGGAGGATGCGGCCAACAACTACGCCCGCGGGCACTACACCATCGGCAAGGAGATCATCGACCTGGTCCTCGACCGCATCCGCAAGCTGGTGAGCGGCCCTGGGGTCCTGCAGGGTGGGTCCATCCCTGCAGGGGTGTGGAGACAAAGGGAAACCCCAAATGTCCCTGGGTAGGTCCTTCTCAGTCCATCCGCAGTTTGGAGCAGAGGGTTGAGCTGGCGCAGGATGGACCTGCTGCTGCAGGTCTGGGCTGTCCCCCTGTCCCTGCCCGGTGCTGAGCCTCGCCAAAGGGAGGAGGATGGGAAGCCTCATGCCCGGGGCAAGGGGGGCAGCCCAGATGGTTTGGGTGCTGGTACAGCACTGGTTTGACTGGTGTGACTGCCCAGGCTCTTTGAAGCTCTGGTTCCCACGCTGGGGCTGGTGCCAGGTCTGGCTGGACCTGCTGCGCCGCCGGCTCCGCTCCGGGAGCTCCCAGGACATCAAAGGCTGAGCTGGCTGCCCGTGGGCTCCTGTGGGGTGATGGCTCCTGCTGCACCCACCCTGTGAAGGAAGAGGGGGTGAAGCCCCTCTGGACCTCACTGGGGTCTCTCCCATGAGCTGGAGGATTCATCATGAGTAGTGTCCAACAGGTCACCCTGTCCTCCATCCTGGTGGCTCCTGCCCTGCTGCTGGGACTCACCCCAAAATATCCTCGTGAGGCCACAGAGAGGAAGGAGCAACGTCTGCTGCCCAGAATAAACATGTCCCCACACCTTGTGTGTCCTGAGTATCCCCCAGTCCCTGTGGGAAGGGATCCTTTCTCCAAGGGCCTGTAGCTGGAAGCGGAGCTGGGGCAATGTTGCAGGTGCCCCAGAGGCCTGAGATCCTGGGGTGAATATTTGCCATCCTGGGCAACTCAGTAGCAGCTTAAATTCAGAATTACTGATCATTTAGTCTTGTTTTCCTCTTCCCTTCTTCCAGGCTGACCAGTGCACAGGGCTGCAGGGCTTCCTGGTGTTCCACAGCTTCGGGGGTGGCACCGGCTCCGGCTTCACCTCCCTGCTCATGGAGCGGCTCTCTGTCGACTATGGCAAGAAATCCAAGCTGGAGTTCTCCATCTACCCGGCCCCACAGGTCTCCACGGCTGTGGTGGAGCCCTACAACTCCATCCTGACCACCCACACCACCCTGGAGCACTCCGACTGTGCCTTCATGGTGGACAACGAGGCCATCTACGACATCTGCCGCCGCAACCTGGACATCGAGAGGCCCACCTACACCAACCTCAACCGCCTCATCAGCCAGGTCGTGTCCTCCATCACGGCCTCCCTGCGCTTTGACGGGGCCCTGAATGTCGACCTGACAGAGTTCCAGACCAACCTGGTGCCGTACCCCCGCATCCACTTCCCGCTGGCCACCTACGCCCCCGTCATCTCGGCCGAGAAGGCTTATCACGAGCAGCTGTCGGTGGCCGAGATCACCAATGCCTGCTTCGAGCCGGCCAACCAGATGGTGAAGTGCGACCCCCGGCACGGCAAGTACATGGCGTGCTGCCTGCTGTACCGCGGGGACGTGGTGCCCAAGGACGTCAACGCCGCCATCGCCACCATCAAGACCAAGCGCAGCATCCAGTTCGTGGACTGGTGCCCCACCGGGTTCAAGGTGGGCATCAACTACCAGCCGCCCACGGTGGTGCCCGGGGGGGACCTGGCCAAGGTGCAGAGGGCCGTGTGCATGCTGAGCAACACCACGGCCATCGCCGAGGCCTGGGCCCGCCTGGACCACAAGTTTGACCTGATGTACGCCAAGCGGGCGTTCGTGCACTGGTACGTGGGGGAGGGCATGGAGGAGGGGGAGTTCTC
>NW_020923921.1:0-3097 GCF_003984885.1 Neopelma chrysocephalum | reverse complement strand
TGATTTAGTACCTTTCTTCTTATACAAGGTGATGATGACTGCATCACGAAGGTCTGATGGTAGTTCGCCTAGTTCCCAACAGCGCACCACAAGCTCATGAAATTTAGCATGGAGTGCAAGGCCCCCATGTTTCCAGACTTCAGGTGGAATTCCATCAACCCCAGTTGCCTTGCCGATTTTCACCTGCTGTATGGCCTTGAGGGTTTCTCCTGAAGTGGGGCAGTATCCAATTCGTATTTCACCGGTTGTTGTGTGATGGACTGAATTGCTGAGTCTTGGACTACACGGTTGGTACTGAAAAGAGTCTGAAAGTGTTCAGACCATCTATTCAGAATGGAGGTTTTATCTGTCAGAAGCGTTTGACCATCTGCACTGAGTAGTGGGCTTTGGACTTGGTATCTAGGCCCGTATGCTGTTTTCAGGGCCTCATAGAATCCTTTGAGATCCCCTGTATCTGCACATAGTTGAGTTTTTGCAGCTAGATCGGTCCACCACTTATTCTGGATGTCACGGAGTTTCTGTTGGAGCTTGCTGCATGCAAGAAGAAAGGCTGTTTTTCTTGCATGACAGGATGGCAGTGCAAGGTGTGCTTGGTGGGCAGTTCTCTTCTTCCTCAACATTTTATGGATTTCTTGATTGTTTTCATCAAAACAGTCCTTGTTCTTCTTGAGGGAGAACCCTAAGGATTCTTCAGAGGATTGCAGGATGCAGCTTTTAATATGCTGCCAAATTGTTTCAGGAGAGGAAACTACAGAATCTGTGGAATAGTTTTCGAGCCTAGTTTGAAGGTTTGCCTGGAATCTTTCTCTTACTGTGGCTGATTGGAGATCGTTAACTTGGAGTCTTCTCCTTGGGATACTGCCCCTTTTGGGTTTGAATTTGAGATTGAAATTGAGTTTACAGCGCACAAGCTGATGGTCTGTTTGGCATTCTGCACTGGGCATCACGCGGGTATGGAGGACATCGCAGACATCTCTCCGTCGCACCAAGACATAATCAATGAGGTGCCAATGCTTAGACCTGGGGTGCATCCAGGTTGTCTTCACACTATTTTTCTGCTGAAAGATAGTATTGGTGATGGTAACCTGTTGCTCTGCACAGAATTCTAGCAGAAGTCGACCATTATCGTTGCAGTTTCCAACACCATGCTTGCCTAATATTCCTTTCCATGCTTCAAAATTTTTACCTACTCTGGCGTTGAAATCACCAAGGATAATGATCTTATCATCTGCTGGTACCTTTTGGGTAAGGCAGCGCAGGTCAGTGTAAAATTTATCTTTTTCAGCAGGGTCAGCTTGGAGAGTTGGGGCATATATACTAAAGAGGACAACGTGATGCTTGTTGTTTAGTGGAAGGCGTAGGGAGATAATGCAGTCAGAGTAACCTGTCGGCAGATTTTCGAGTTTAGGGACAATAGAGTTTTTGATCATGAAGCCGACACCTGAGAGATGTTTTTCGGTTTTGGGCTTACCTGACCAAAAGAGTGTGTAACCGGCACCGTGTTCTCTGACGCTGCCTTCCTCGTGAAGGCGAACTTCACTGAGAGCAGCTATGTCGATTTTGAGACGAGCCAGTTCATGGGCAATTAGGGCAGAACGACCCTCAGGACGTCCGCTATTCACAGAGTCGAGCATGGTTCTGATGTTCCAGCATGCTAGAATTAATTTGCGTACACCTTTGGAGGCAGGTGCATGCCTTTGTCTTTTGCTCTTTGTGCGACCGCATTGGAAGAAGATGCCCGTTGGTCTGTGGTTAACCAACCGGGTGAAGGTGGAGATGAGCTTTGTTTAGGCCACCTTTTCTAGGTCCCTCTCCGAGTGGAGCAAGCAGTGCTGTCCTTGAAAAGGCTGCTTGGTTGTTCAGGGTGCTGCCCCAAGAGACTCTCATCTCCGTCAGTCTCAAATGACCAATATCCTGAACCGCCTGCATGCAGGGTTGAGTCTGCGGCTCCCAGTGCACCTTTCACCTACTGTTTCGACCCTCGCCCGTTGCTACAGGACTTTTTGCATGTGGGTAAAGCCTTCAAGCCTGCGCAATGGATTTTTTTGGGTGAGATGCAGTATGCGCGGAACTGAACCCACCCTTTAATCCTAAGGTTCATCTGCCAGGGCCGAGCAAGCTTGGACGGTGGCAGCGAGGTCCTCAGGACGTAGGTTTGGTTAGAGTGACCTTCTCTTAGATGGATGGCCTTACAGGGCTAAGCGAGCTCCATCTGCCCGGGTTTGGGATGAGAGTTGTCCTTCTCCTAGGATGACTGCCAGAAGGCTAACGAGCTCATCCTGCCCAAGAATGTAGTGTATCTGGTCCTATGGTTTTGACCTGTCTGGCATGGGCGACCTTACCGAAGGCATGAACCCTCGCCAGCATAGCTCGCAACCACATAGGGGTATGTAGGCTACATACCTGTTAGAAAGATTTGGGCAAATCTTTCATTTCCTACTATACTAACACCTATTTATATACCATCATAAGGAGATAACCAGGAACAGCCCTTTGTCCTGCCCACCCTTTCAGGATGTAACAGAGCAAAGCAAATATAACCAGAACATGCCGAACCTGGGCAGTAGGCGCAGGTGAGCCAAAAGTAAATAAGTAAATAGACAAACAAACAAACCAACCGACCAACCGTTCGGGCCCCTGTACCTATCCAAGGCTGGGGTGCCTTTCAAGGCCCCAGCCTGGCTGGGACCCCATCAATCTAAAAGAACCCACTCTCCACCCTGATGATTATCCTTCCCCCACTGTGTCACCACAAATTTCAGGCGCATTGCACACCTGTGACGTTTCATTCGGGACAGCCCCGCTCTCCCACCCGCCAGTCGGAGGACAACCACGACCCGCTCAAAACCCTTCCCCTCTGCTCCCTTCCCCTTCCCTGCCCCCTCCCCCCCCGAACCTGGAATGGCAAACCTCTGTGTGCTCCGAAGCTGCCCTCTCCTCTTCCATGGGGGTGCAGTACCTGCCGGAAAGGCTCCCCTCCTCTCTCTCTCTCTCCTTTCTCCTGCTGTAGCTGTGCCTGGGCTCCGAAACCGCGCGCGCAGAGCGCACGCGGTGCAGGACCCCTGCAGCATGCGCAGGAGCTTCCGACCCGTGTGTG
>NW_020923920.1:1034-4034 GCF_003984885.1 Neopelma chrysocephalum | reverse complement strand
ACCGCTCCGCGCCCCGCCGAGGAAACAGGGGCGGGGGCGAGTTCCGGCCCTTAAATAACCTCGGCCCCGCCCCGCGCACCTGTGCGGGCCCCGCGCCGCTCAAAGCCGGCAGAGCCGCGCCCACCCCACGCCTGGGGAGGATGGCACCAGCACGGCGACCGGGGCCGGGAGCAAGACCAGGAGCAGGAGCGGGAGCGGAGGACTGAAGGTGGCGATGGAGCTCGGCATCAGGACCGGGACCCGGATCAGGAGCACGGCCGGAGGAGCGAGGTTGGCTCGGGGCTGGGATGGGACTCGGCATCTGGACGGGGACCTGGATCGGTGCCGGGCTCATCCCAGCCTGGCCTCGCCACCTGTGGCCCCGCAACGCGGGCGAGAGGAGCCGCTCCGGGGCGGGCGCTGGGGCCGAGCCCGGCGGGGCCGCTCGGGCCGGGGCTCTGCCGGGGCCCGGCCAGGGCAGAACGACGGCGCTTTCCTCGTGCGGACGCGGAGCCGGGGCTGGGAGCGGCCGGGGCGCGGGGACACGCCGGGCCGGCCCCGGGACCCCGGCGGGCCCGCAGCGCCGCCCTCGCCCCCCGTGCTATTGGAGCTCCCCCGCTCGGGCCCCCCCCGAGGCCACTGCACCCACTCCCGGGGAGAGCATCGTCCGCCTGCCCCTTCCCCGCGGTTCTGGGGGGGTCCCGCCCGCAGCGCCCCCCGGGAACGAGGGGTCTGGGGCCCGCCGGGGCTCTGGTCACGGGCCCGCTCCGGCCAGGGGGAGCCGGGGACCTGCCGGGGCAGGGAAGAAGGGGGGCAGCCGTTTCCCCGTTCCTCCCACGCTCCGGGACCACCAGCACAGCCACCGGTGACCCAGCCCTGCTCGGGCTTCCTATTGCCAGGGGATGGAGGACCTGTGCCCTGCACCTGTGCTCTGCACCTGTGCCCTGCACCTGTGCCCTGCGGGGGCTCCCGGCGCTCCGGAGCTCAGGGAATCCCGCCCGCAGCCGCAGGACTCCCAGCACAGCTCGCGGCAGCAGGGATGGAGCAGCTCCGGGCCAGCGCTTCCATCGGGCACAAGAGGGATTTGTCTCCCGAGCAGGGCTCGTCTGCCAAACGCACATCCGAGGGCTGGGAACCGGCCACGGGCACTGCGGTGGGCACGGAGAAAGGGCTGCCCGCGGCTTCTCAGCCGGGGGCTGCTCTGGACGGGCACCCTGAGATGCCTCACCCTGGACACGCCCCAGCGCCAGCCCAGAAGGAGCCAAAGAATCCCGCTGGCACTCGGCAATGTCGGCACGGCGGGGCTGCGGAGCAGCACGGGCACCATTCCCAGGGCCGACCTCCCGGAGCTCCCCCGCGCCCCGGGAGCAGAGCAGCCCCCGCCGGGCCGTTCCTCAGGGCAGCTGCCGTGCTCTCTCTCGTCCTTTGCAGCGCAGGAGCTGGACCAGCTGAAGAGCCTGTTGCGGCTCTGCCCGGGCCGCCGGAGGGGCTGAGGAAGGGCCGACGAATTGGTGGTTCCCAGGACAAGCCGCGGGCTGTAGCTGAGCTCCACCCGCCGCCTGTCCAAGGAGCTGCAGGTAATGGAAAGCCGGCTTGTGACCCTCAACTCTTAAGGGCTTCAGAGCCGGTCGGCTCCTTCTCTGAGCTCATTGCAAAGAAATGCCGCTGTTCCCGTTCCTGCCGGGCCCGTGTGGCTGCCTGCCTGAAAGTTCCTTTGTTTTTCTCTGCCTTGCTTTCCCCTCCTGCCCCGCTGCTCGGTGCATTTCCTCAGCTGAGGAACAAAGTGAAGCGGGAGCAGAATGCCGGGCTGCAGCACCAGAGGCAGCGTTGGAAGGAGCGCAGCTCGGAGGCGGCGGTGCTGGAGAAGCGTGTCAGGGAGCTGCCAGAGCGCCTGGGGAGGAGAAAGGCAGCTCTGCCGCAGGAGGAGAATGTACCGGTGAGTGCGGGAGATGTCCCAACAACACCATCGATTTTGTTGCCTGGACAAGTCTGAAGTAAAAACTTGCTTGTGGGAAAGGGGGGCTGTTCAGATGCTGGACCTGTTGTCTCGATCCATGCGTAGTGGAAGGCTTGTGGCATTAAAGTCCATTTCACAGGGCATCGGTGTTAACCTGCTTACTCTTTACAGACAAGAAACTTTTCTCTGCTGTCGTGGGTTGTTTTTTAATAAGGGGTTTTTTTTGTTGTTGTTGTTTTTTTGTTTGTTTGGTTGGTTTTTGGTTTTTTTTTTGCTATTTCTACCTCAGGTTTGTAATTCTTAAAGGTCTTTCAAAAAAGCCTCTTTAACACTGGGGTGTCATTTGCTGCTTGTTTTCTCCTTTGTGACTTCTGTTTCAAGCTCTGATGGACGGATCCTGCAGCATAAAATTCTTGACATTTTTGTCTTTTTTTTTCCCCCAAGGTTTCTTCAGGTGGGAATTGCCCACAGCCAGTGGCTTCTGCTCCAAGAGGAGTAGCAGCAGTAGGTCCTTCTATCCAGTCCTCTGCTACACCATGTATGGCTTCCAGACCTGAACTTGGGGTGAAAGCAGCAGTCCCGGGTGGGACGTGAGCCTTGCCGGGCAGCTGAGGGTCTGCTAAAATCACAAACTCTGCCAGCCCTGCGCTGCAATTGCCGGCCCCCCCCGCCCCCAAATCCATACAAATGAAGATTCCTCCCAGGGAAAAGGTGCCACCACAGAAAGCTCTTGCTGCCCACGGAGTGCCCAGGCTGGCCAACCACAACTGCACCAGAAACCATGAAGGTAAGGGCTTTCTTTCCAGGGAAAAGGGGCTGTTGATCATTTGCAGGAATCCTAGAGCTGAAATAGGCAGTCCGTCTCTAAAAAAATAAATATGGATGAGGATTCCTCCCAGACAAAAGGCGCTACCACAGAAAGCTTTTGCTGCCCATGGAGTGCCCAGGCTGCCCCACCAACTGCACCCGAAAGCCGAAGCTGCCAAGCTTTCTGTCCTGGGACTAAGGTCTGCAAGACCCCTGGATCAGCCCTGCGCTGCAATTGCCGCCCCCCCCCCCCCCAA
>NW_020923920.1:0-934 GCF_003984885.1 Neopelma chrysocephalum | reverse complement strand
GAAAGCCAAAGCTGCCAGGCTTTCTGTCCTGGGGCCAAGGTCTGCTGGACTCGTGGATCAGCCCTGGGCTGCAATTGCCGGCCCCCCCGCCCCAAAACCCTTACAAATGAAGATTCCTCTCAGGGAAAAGGTGCCGCCCCAGAAAGCTGGCCGGCTGGCCCGGGGCCAGCCGGGGGCCAAAATCGGATACGGTCGAGGATTCCTCCCAGACCGGAGGCGCCGGGGCCAGGAGCCCCAGCTGCACGCGTAGAGCCGAGCGAGGCGCACAAAGGGCAGGCGAGAGCCGGAGGGTCGGGCCCCTCCTTCTGGGCAAAATAACCCGTCGTTCGCGGGTCACCGCCACTGGCGGCCCAAGACCGGACGAGGGCCTAAGTCGGATACGGTCGAGGATTTCTCCAAGACCAGAAGCAGGTCCCGGCGCCTTCGGTCTGGAAGGGGGTCCCAGCTCTGTGAGGGGGTCCCCGCGCGCTCCCTCACGCGCGGAACAGCCTCGCGCCCGTCCCGCTGTGCGGCGGCGGGGCCGGGGCAGGCGCGGGGCCGGGGCAGGCGCGCGCTCGGCGCTGATTGGCTGCCGCCCCCCTCCCGCCCGCCCTGGCCGTGGCCGCGGGCGGCGACGCTCGAAGTTTGTGGCCGCGGCGGTGCCGCCGCCCCATCGCCCGCAGGCTGATCTCGGCTCTGCGCGCCCCTACCTCCGCTGCACACCGCCGGGTTCGGGCAGGCTGAGCGCCGGCGGGCGGCGGTTCGACGATGGCGAGGCGCGGGCGGCGGCGCTGAGGCGGCTGAGGAGGGAGTCGGTCCCCGAGCGGGCGCGATGCGGTCCCTGAACATCACCCCGGAGCAGTTCGCGCAGCTCCTGCGGGACAACAACGTGACGCGGGAGCAGTTCATCACCCTCTACGGGCTGCAGCCGCTGGTGTACATCCCGGAGCTGCCG
>NW_020923919.1:1701-2190 GCF_003984885.1 Neopelma chrysocephalum | reverse complement strand
CGGCTTGATAACCTGGGGGGCCAGAGCACACAGAGGGGAGGGGGGTCAGTGCAGGGGGGTGGGGACTCAGCAGGGGTTAAACTGGGTGGTGTGGGTTAAACTGGGGGATGTGGGTCAAACTGGGTGACGTGGGTCAAACTGGGTGATGTGGGTTAAACTGGGCGATGGGAGTCAAACTGGGGGATGTGGGTTAAACTGGGGGATGGGGGTCAAACTGGGTGCCCACCACCTTCTGAGGGAAAGAACCTTTCCCTGAGATCCAACCTAAACCCCTCCTGGCACAGCTGGCAGGATCTTATCCCACACACTTCCAGAGGGAAGGAGATGCTTTTCCAGGGTCCTCCTGTCCACCCCAACAACCCCACCCTGTCCCTGGGAGGATCATCCAAACCCTCCTGGAGCTCTGGCAACCCTGGGGAGCCTGGTCAGTGCCCACCCACCCTCTGAGGGAAAGAACCTTTCCCTGAGATCCAACCTAAACCCCTCCTG
>NW_020923919.1:1257-1601 GCF_003984885.1 Neopelma chrysocephalum | reverse complement strand
AACCCTCCTGGAGCTCTGGCAGCCTTGGGGCCGTGCCCAAACCCTGGGGAGCCTGTTCAGTGCCCACCACCCTGTGAGGAAAAGAACCTTTCCCCGAGATCCAACCTAAACCCCTCCTGGCCCAGCTGGCAGCCTCTTATCCCACACACTTCCAGAGGGAAGGAGCTGCTTTTCCAGAATCCTCCTGGAGCTGCAGACCCACCGTTTTGGACACAAAGTCGTGCAGCCTCACCCCCCCGTTGTGCTGGGGGGTGCTGGAGCCGTCGGTGTCCGACCTGGATTCCACCAGCTGCTTGCTGCCCACGCTGGACTCGCTGTTCCAGGCCTGCAGAGGACCTGGAAAA
>NW_020923919.1:0-1247 GCF_003984885.1 Neopelma chrysocephalum | reverse complement strand
GATTTTCTGTGGAAGTTGGAGGCTGAGAGTAATTAAATCCTCGCAGCCGAGATGCCTCTATTGGCAGCTTGTATTTATAGTGGTTTTTTAGTGTCGTTCCGAAGAGCTGAGGAGGCTTTTTTTTGCTCACGAGCAAATCCCGTTCCCCTTTTTCCCAATTGTCATCCGCCATCTCGTGCCAATAAAAAGGCAACATTATTTTAGACGATTGCCCCCGTGGTGCCTGCAGTGAGTTACTGCGTGAGGTGCTGGGTTTGTGCTGCAAAAATTAAATTTTTTTCCATATGTGGCCTTCCAAACCCTCCCCTGAATAATGGTGGGAGCTCCAAGGGCAGCAAGAACCCCAAAAACCTTCTGAGAACCACCCCCCTCACCTGCAAAAAATCCCTAAAACCTTTTGGGGTTTTTTTTTCCCTTCGGTGGGAAATCAGGTGATGGGAGCAGAGGGGTCAGGAGCACCTTCCAACCAGAGCTTTGTTGAAAGGCAGAAGGGGCTTGAGGGCCTTTTCAGGGGTTGTTTTATTGCAAAGCAATTATATCCTCTTTTGTTTGTGTCAGGGAAGGGAGGGAGAAGCCTCCAAAGTCTCATCTGGGAGACTGTTAATGGAATTTATGCTAATTTTGATGGTCCCGGCGATTGCTGTGGCAGAAATTCTCCTCCAGCTCCTCCTGCAGCCTCACTTGGTTGGTCTTTTTGGCCTGTTCTCCTCCTGCCACCACCAAAAACCCCTTTTTTGGGGCAGCACTGGCAAATCCCAGGATGAGAGTGGGATTTTTGCTCTTGTGGGCGTCACTGGTGACCCCACACCTGGATTTTTTGGGGGGGGGAAGGATGGAAAAAACCCCACCCCCTGTGTGAGCAAAAAGGGGGAAAAAGGGCAAAAAGCCCTGCAGAAAAAGGGCAAAAAACCCTGCAGAAAAAGGGCAAAAAACCCTGCAGAAAAAGGGCAAAAAGCCCTGCAAAAAAAACCCCCCAAACCTCTCCCTGCCAACCCTCCCTGTCCCTTGGTGAAGCTCAAATCGCTCTGCCCGGGCTCCAGAGTAATTAACTCTGGAATTGGAAACCCATTTGTGCAGCTTTTTGTGCTCGGGGGAAACCTTTATTAAGTTGCTTTTAATCCAAAACCGGTTTTAGAGTTCATAAACACTCGTTCAAAAAAAAAAAAAAGAATAAAAAAAAAGAGAATTAAAAAAAAGAGAATTAAAAAAAAGAGAATAAAAAAAAAGAGAATTAAAAAAAGAGAATA
>NW_020923918.1:0-887 GCF_003984885.1 Neopelma chrysocephalum | reverse complement strand
AGATCCCAAACCAGACATGCTCCATCCCTGTGCCAATGAAGGGGGCACAGGGAATGTCAAAACAGATGCTGATGAGCAGCTAAAGCCTCCTCCTGCACAGGGAGCTCGAGAACAGCAAAGGCAAAGCAAGTGTGCAGTTATTTGTCTGAATACCTTTGACTTCAGTAGGTCATTGCTTCTTTTTAGTTCCAGAAGCTGTTTTTTTAGGCATGCAACAGTTGCTGAAAGAGATGTTTTCTCCTGAACTGCAGCACTCACCTTTGCTTCAGTCTTCACAAAATCCTCATCCAGAGCCTGAAGTTTTTTCTCCTGCTCACCACGCTCTCTCACTAATGCCCAAATCTAAAACAAAAGAGTTATTTTCTTTATTTCCTACTATCATTTCTCTTAACAACATCATTCGTTTAGTCTCTCCAAGAAAACCACAGGCAGAAGTATCCAAACAGTATTAACTTGCATATCTATCTTCAGCTCTGTCATGCACAGGAAAGAGAATAAATAGAGAATTGTAGTGATGCTGTTACTACACACCACACATTTACAGTCCCAGTACAACATCCTAAAGTTACAGTAGTCTTAGCTTTGATTTGCAACAGAAGCCAACTCTCCTCTTTGGCTGTGATGCCTAAAATGGAAGAAAAGTTCTCCAAACAATATTAATACAGATAATACAGAGAGCAGCTCCCAAATGAAGGCCTTCAGGGGCACACAATATGTAGGCACACACTGGCACACAGAATTCCTACACTTTTATATCTTTAACTAGTTGTCATATCTAGTGGGGACAACCAACCAAAAACCCCTTTCACTCTGGTACCACCACCCTCAGAACTGCCCCCCTGGAGCCCCTGCGAGAGCCTTATATCTTCTTGTCTCCCATGTCCCTC
>NW_020923917.1:0-3701 GCF_003984885.1 Neopelma chrysocephalum | reverse complement strand
CCCTGGGGTGTATTTTTGGGGTGTGGGGGTGTATTTTGGGGTGACCCTGTGCCCCCCCAGCCGGGTGCTGCCGGACAAGGCCACGCTGCTGGAGGTGGCCCTGGGGGTGGCCGTGGCCAGGGTGGGTTTGGGGGTCTCTGGGTGGGTTTTGGGGTCCCTGGGGGTGTATTTTGGGGTGACCCCGTGCCCCCCCCAGCCGGGTGCTGCCGGACAAGGCGACGCTGCTGGAGGTGGCCCTGGGGGTGGCCGTGGCCATCGCCGCCCGCAGCCCCGTGGCCGTGCAGGGCACCAAGATCAACCTGGTCTACTCGAGGGACCGACCCACCCCAGAGGGGCTGCAGCACATGGTGGGTGCAAAGGCTGGGACAGACCCCCAAAATGTGGGACACACCCCCCCCCCCTCAAATCTGGGACAGCCCCCCAAAATCTGGGACACCCCCCCCAATCCCAGAGCAGCCCCCAAAATCTGGGACAGCCAACCTAAACCCAGGACACACCCCCTAAATCTGGGACACCCCCCAAATCTTGGGACACTCCCCAGTCCCAGGGCACCCTTCTATTACCTGGGGCACCCCCCAAAATCTGGGACACACCCCCTAAATGTGGGACACCCCCCAAATCCAGGACAACCTCCGAAATCTGGGACACCCCTCAAATCTGAGAGAGCCCCCCAAAATCCAGGACACCCCTCAAATCCTGGGACAGCCCCCAATCCCAGGACACCCTCCTAAAACCCGGGACACCCCCCAAAATCTGGGACAGCCCCCCCAAAGTCCAGGACACCCCTCAAAGGCCGTGTCTGTCTGTCCCCCGTCCCGAAAACCTCCTGTCACCCGAGATCCCCCAAATGCCACGTCCCCTCCCACGTCCTGCCTGTCCCCAGGGGGGTCACATCCATGTCCCCAGGTGTCCCCTGTCCCCAGGGGTGTCCCTGTCCCCATCCCGATGTCCCCATGTCCCCGTGTCCCTGTCCCCAGGGGTGTCCCCTGTCCCCAGGGTTGTCACATCCCTGTCCCCAGGGGTGTCCTGTCCCCACCCCGGTGTCTCTGTGTCCCCTGTCCCTGTCCCCAAGGGTGTCCCCTGTCCCCAGGGGTGCCCTGTCCCTGTCCTGGTGTCACCATGTCCTGGTGTCACTGTGTCCCCTGTGTCCCTGTCCCCAGGGGTGTCCTGTCCCTGTCCTGGTGTCATTGTGTCCCCTGTCCCCAGGGGTGTCTTGTCCCCACCCCAGTGTCCCGGTGTCCCTGTGTCCCTGTCCCCAAGGGTGTCCCTGTCCCCATCCCGGTGTCCCTGTGTCCCCAGGGGTGTCCCTGTCCCCAGGGGTGTCCTGTCCCTGTCCCCACCCCAGTGTCCCCATGTCCCCAGGCCACGTGGAACATGGCCATGCTGCAGACCGAGGACATCCTCAAGTCGGTGCAGGCGGCCCTGGAGAAGAAGGGCCCTGAGGACGTCCCGTTCGCCAAGCTCTGATGTCACCTCAGTGCCACCAAGGTCCCCTCCGTGTCCCCTCCCTGTCCCCCAGGCTCTAATGTCACCGGGGTGTCCCCAAACATCCCCTTCAGCCTTAATGTCACCTCAGTGCCACCAACCCTTCCCCGGGCTCTGATGGTCACTGGGGGGCCACCAAGGTCCCCTCCACCCAGCCTTAATGTCACCTCAGTGCCACCAACCCCCTCTGAATGTCCCCCGGGCTCTGGTGTCCCCTCAGTGCCACCAAATCCCTCCCCGGTGTCCCCTTCCCCATTTCTGGTGTCCCCTCGGTGTCCCCAATAAACCCAAGTTTGTCCCCAAGGCCCCTGGTCTTGTCCTGTCACTGGGGGCGGGGTCTGGGGGGTCCCCAAAGTGCCCAGATGGGACTGATGGGGGGGGCTGCCATGGACCTGGGGGTCCCCAAAGTGCCACTGGGGGGTCTGGGGGTCCCCAAAGTGCTCCTGGGGGCCTGGGGGTCCCCAAAGTGCTCCTGGGGGTCCCCAAAGTGCCATCGGGGGGGTCTGGGGGTCCTCGAAGTGCTCCTGGGGGTCCCCAAAGTATCACCAGGGGTCTGGAGGTCCCCAAAGTCCCACAAGGGGTCTGGGGGTCCCCAAAGTGCTCCTGGGGGTCTGGGGGTCCCCAAAGTGCCATCGGGGGGTCTGGGGGTCCCCAAAGTGCCCCCCCTGTGGGGTCTGGGGGAGGGCGAAGGTCCAAAGTGTCCCGTGTCCCATCTGGCCCCTCCCAGGGCAGAGTCCGGGGCGGTGCCACCTGTGCCAGGTGTGTCCCCTGTGCCAGGTGTGTCCCCTGTGCCGGGTGTGTCCCCTGGGCCAGGTGTGTCACACCCCCCTCCCCGTTTCCTGTGTCCGGAGGGGGGGTCAAAGTCCACCCCCCCCCCCTGGGAGGGGCCGGAATTGGGGGGGCCCCCACGTGGGGGGGGTATAAAGGTCCCCCTTCAGTGTCACCGCTGTCACCAGTGCCACCAGTGCCACCAGTGTCACCAGTGCCAGCAGCCATGGCCTTTGTCCCCGCGCCCGGGTACATGCCCGCCTACAACCCGGTGGGTACCCCAAAAACGGGGAGGGGGGGGCTGGGGGGACACCCCAAAAATGAAGGGGGCGGGGCTCAGGGTACCTGTGACCCCCCCCCAGGGACAGGGTTGGGGTCCCTGTTACCCCCAAACCCAGGGGTTTGGGTCTTGGGGGGTCCCTGTGGCCCTCCCAGGGACGGGGTTGGGGTCCCTGTCATCCCCAAACTGGGTTTTGGGGTTGCTGTCACCCCTTGGCCCCACAGGTTTTAGGGTCCTGGGGGGTCCCCATGTCTCCTTCACTCAATGTTGGGGTCCTGGGGGGTCCCCGTGTCCCCCCTCCAGGGACATTTCGGCCCCCCTGACCCCGTGTCCCCCTCCCCCAATTTTGGAGTCCTGGGGGGTCCCCGTGTCCCCCCCCAGGGGACATTTTGGGTCCCCCTGACCCCGTGTCCCCCTCCCCCAATTTTGGGATCCTGGGGGGGTCTCCAAGTCCCCCCTCAGGTTTTGGTGTCCTGGGGGGTCCCCGTGTCCCCCCTCCAGGGACATTTTGGGCCCCCCCTGACCCCGTGTCCCCCCCCAAACCAGCCCCTGCCCTACGTGGCCCCGGTGCCCCGGGGGCTCTCTCCTGGGATGGCCATTTACGTGCAGGGGGTGGTGGCCCACCACGCCCAAAGGTACTGGGGGGCACTGGGAGGCACTGGGGGGGGACACTGGGGGGAGTGAGGGGAATTTGGGGGGCTCTGGGGACACGGGGGGGCACTGAGGGGCACTGGGGAATCCTGGGTGGTTTTGGGGGGTCCCCAAGGCGTGCGTCCCCCAATTTCTGTGTGAACCTGGCCATGGGCCCCGAGGAGGGGGGGATACTGGGGACACTGGGAGGCACTGGGAGGCACTGGGTGGTCTTGGGGGGGGTCCCCAATGTGTGTCCCCCTCCCAGTTTCTGTGTGAACCTGGTGGCGGGCCCCAAGGAGGGGGGGACACTGGGGGTCCCAGGTGGTCTCGGGGGGTCACTGGGAGGCACTGGGGGGCACTGGGTGGTCTCGGGGGGTCCCAGGAGGGTCACCAATGTGTGTCCCCCCCCAGTTTCTGCGTGAACTTGGTGGCGAGCCCCAAGGAGGGGGGGACACTGGGGACACTGGGAGGCACTGGGGGGCCCTGGGAGGCACTGAGGGGTCCCGGGGGGGTCCCCAACGTGTGTCCCCCCCCC
>NW_020923916.1:4574-8173 GCF_003984885.1 Neopelma chrysocephalum | reverse complement strand
TCCCGGTGGTGATGGTGTTGAGCATGAGTAGGAGCCCCCCCCTTGTCCCTCCCCAGGCTGGGGATGCTCCTCAGGGTGTCCCTCCCGCCCTGGAATCACCCCCCGTGTGTGTCCCCCCCCCAGGCACCGCATCCCCAAGGAGCAGTGGTGGCTGAAGCTCCGGCCCATCCTGAAGATCCTGGCCAAGTACCACACGGAGCTGGACACCTCGGACACGGCCCACCTGGAGCACCTGAGCCGCAAGATCCCCGTCCCCGAGGCCATCGTGTGACACCCCCCGTGGCCCTGTGCCACCCCCCGGAGCCTCTGGAACCCTCTGGAAAGCGGGACCCTCGGGGTCGGCTTTTTGGGGGCGTTTTAGGGGCTTTTGGGAGGGCAGAGGGATCCTGCAGATTTTGTAGGAGGGCACCACTTTGGTGGGAAACCCTTTGGAATTGGGATGCTTCAATAAACTCCCTCCTAAATTGTGTGACAGTCCTGGAACCTCTGGAACCCTCTGGAAAGCAGGACCCTCAGGGTCGGCTTTTTGGGGGCGTTTTAGGGGCTTTTGGGAAGGAAAAGGGGTCCTGTGGGTGTTGGTGGGCAGGGCAGGCACCACTTTGGTGGGAACCGCCCCAGAATTGGGATTCTTCAATAAACTCCCCCCTAAATTGTGTGACAGCTCCTCCTGTCCCTGTGCCACCCCCCGGAGCCTCTGGAACCCTCTGGAAAGCAGGACCCTCGGGGTCGGCTTTTTGGGGGCATTTTAGGAGGGAAAAGGGGTCCTGTGGGTGTTGCAGGTGGGCAGGGTGGGCACCACTTTGGTGGGAAACCCCCTGGAATTGGGATTCTTCAATAAACTCCCCCCTAAATTGTGTGACAGTCCTGGAGCCTCTGGAACCCTCTGGAAAGTGGGACCCTCGGGGTCGGCTTTTTGGGGGCGTTTTAGGGGCTTTGGGGAGGGCAGAGGGATCCTGCAGATTTTGTAGGAGGGTACCACTTTGGTGGGAAACCCTTTGGAATTGGGATGTTTCAATAAACTCCCCCCTAAATTGTGTGACAGCCCCAGGAGCCTCTGGAACCCTCTGGAAAGGGGGTTGGCTTTTTGGGGGCGTTTTAGGGGCTTTTGGGAGGGAAAAGGGATCCTGTGGGTGTTGGTGGGCAGGGCAGGCACCACTTTGGTGGGAAAGCCTCTGGAATTGAGATGCTCCAATAAACTCTTCCCTAAATTATGTGACAGCCCCCCCTGTCTCCCTGTGCCACCCCCTGGAGCCTCTGGAACCCTCTGGAAAGCAGGACCCTCGGGGTCAGCTTTTTAGGGGCGTTTTAGGGGCTTTTGGGAGGGAAAAGGGGTCCTGTGGGTGTTGCAGGAGGGCACCACTTTGGTGGGAAACCCCCTGGAATTGGGATGTTTCAATAAACTCCTCCCTAAATTGTGCTCCAGCCCCTCGGGAATCATTCCCTGGGGGAGGCAAAAGCAGCCCCACCCCGACAGCCAGGAACACGATCCAGAGTCGGATTTTCCTTCCCCGAGCCTCTCCCACTGTTGGTTTCCCCTTGGAGAGCAAAAAGCAGCTCCTCCAGGGGATCCCAAAACCACAAACACCCCAAAGAGGGAGAAAAGGGTGGGAAGGGGAGGCTCCAGCTCAGAGAGGTGGGTGATCCCGTGGGATCACAGATGGGATGGGAACCCCCAGCTCTGGGGCACGGAGCACCTCGTGCTCCAACTGGGCCATTCCAGAGGGGGAGAAACATCTCCTCTGCTCTTGGGAATAACTTGAGGGGTGTCCTCCCCCCCTGCATCCACTTCAGAATCCCAAAAATCATGGATAACGAAGGAAAACTGCACTTCTCCAGGTTGGAGAGAGCTGCAGACCCCCCGCCCTGGCTGTGACGTGCCAGGGCTGTGCCCGGGATTCCAGCTCATGGAATTCCAGCCTGGAACTTCTCTGGCTCCGTGTCTGCGATTCCAGCTCATGGAATTCCAGCCTGGAACTTCTCTGGCTCCCTGCCTGCAATTCCAGCTCACGGAATTCCAGCCTGGAACTTCTCTGGCTCCGTGCCTGCGATTCCAGCTCATGGAATTCCAGCCTGGAACTTCTCTGGCTCCGTGCCTGCGATTCCAGCTCAGAGAATTCCAGCCTGGAGCTTCTCTGGCTCTGTGCCTGCAATTCCAGCTCAGAGAATTCCAGCCTGGAGCTTCTCTGGCTCTGTGCCTGTGATTCCAGCTCATGGAATTCCAGCCTGGAGCTTCTCTGGCTCCCTGCCTGCGATTCCAGTTCATGGAATTCCAGCCTGGTCCCTGCCGGCGATTCCAGCTCATGGAATTCCAGCCTGGAGCTTCTCTGGCTCCCTGCCTGCGATTCCAGCTCACGGAATTCCAGCCTGGAACTTCTCTGGGTCCCACAGGACCTTCTCTTCATATCCTACCTCCCCAGAAGGAGTTTCCATGTCCTCTCCACCCCTGGAAATCCTTCTTTTCCCCCCAGGGCGGATAAAAAACGGGAAGGAGAGGCCACGTTAATGCAGGAGCCGGGATATAATTTGCCATAGGAGGAGCACTGCTGGTTCCAGGAGGGAACTCAGCTGAGGAGCAGCAGTTTCTCCTGGGAAGCTGCTCCAGAGTTTTTGTTGCTCGGCTGAGGAGCAGAAAATACTCCCTGAGGAAGCTGCTCCAAGGTTTTCACTCAGCTGAGGAGAAGAAAATACTCCTTGAGGAAGCTGCTCCAAGGTTTTTGCTCAGCTGAGGAGCAGAAAACACTCCTTAAGGAAGTTGCTCCAAGGTTTTTGCTCAGCTGAGGAGCAGAAAACACTCCTTGAGGAGGCTGCTCCAAGGTTTTTCCTCAGCTGAGGAGCAGCACACTCTCCTGGGCAGTTGTTCCGTGGTTTTACTGAGCTGAGGAGCAGCAGGTTCTTCTTGTGGCAGGTGAGCAAAGGCAGCTGCTCCAAGGTTTTCACTGAGCTGAGGGACAGCAGTTCCTCCAGGGCAGCTGCTCCAAGGTTTTCACTCAGCTGAGCAGCAGCACATTCTCCTCAAGGAAGCTGCCCCAAGGTTCTCCCTCAGCTCAGCAGCAGCAGATACTCCTTGAGGAAGCTGCTCCAGGATTTGTGTCCCTCAGCTCAGCAGCAGCAGGTTCTCCTTGAGGCTGGTGGGCAGGGGCAGCTGCTCCAGGATTTCTGTCCCTCAGCTGAGCAGCAGCACGTTCTCCTTGAGGAAGCTGCCCCAAGGTTCTCCCTCAGCTGAGCAGCAGCACATTCTCCTCAAGGAAGCTGCCTCAAGGTTCTCCCTCAGCTGAGCAGCAGCACGTTCTCCTCGAGGAAACTGCTCCAAGGTTTTCACTGAGCTGAGGGACAGCACGTTCTCCTCAAGGAAGCTGCCCCAAGGTTCTTCCTCAGCTGAGCAGCAGCAGGTACTCCTTGAGTATTTTGCTCCAAGGTTTTCACTCAGCTCAGGAGCAGCACGTTCTCCTTGAGGCTGGTGGGCAGGAGCAACTGCTGCAGGATTTGTGTCCCTCAGCTGAGCAGCAGCAGCAGGTTGTCCTTGAGGCTGGTGGGCAGGGGCAGCTGCTCCATGATTTCTGTCCCTCAGCTGAGCAGCAGCAGGTTCTCCTTGAGGAAGC
>NW_020923916.1:4374-4564 GCF_003984885.1 Neopelma chrysocephalum | reverse complement strand
CAGGATTTGTGTCCCTCAGCTGAGCAGCAGCAGGTTCTCCTTGAGGAGACTGCTCCAAGGTTCTCCCTCAGCTGAGCAGCAGCAGATACTCCTTGAGGAAGCTGCTCCAGGGTTTGTGTCCCTCAGCTGAGCAGCAGCAGGTACTCCTTGAGGAAGCTGCTGCAGGGTTTCTGTCCCTCAGCTGAGCAGC
>NW_020923916.1:3306-4364 GCF_003984885.1 Neopelma chrysocephalum | reverse complement strand
AGGAAGCTGCTGCAGGGTTTCTGTCCCTCAGCTGAGCAGCAGCAGGTACTCCTTGAGGCTGGTGGGCAGGGGCAGCTGCTCGACGGCCTCGGGCAGGAAGCGCACCCCGAGGCTGCGGCGCACGGCGCATCGCGCCAGGCCCTGCAGGCTGCCGGGGGCGGCTCCGAGCCGGCCCAGCCTCTCCCCGAGCCGCGGGTCCCGCTCCCCCCGCGCCGCCGCCGCCGCCTCCCAGGGCTCCAGGTGTCCGGCGGCGCGGCGCAGCAGCTCCAGGCACGAGTCCTCGCGCTCCGAGCCCAGCCCGCGCAGCAGCAGCGCCACGAGGCGCGAGGCCGGGCTCTGCCCCTTGAGGTTGCGCACGCGCGCCTCGGCGCCGAAGTCCAGCAGCACGGCCACGCTCTCCAGGTTGCCCTTCATGGCGGCCCAGCTGAGCGGCGTGTCCGCGTTGTAGTCGCGGGCGTTGACCAGGGCGCCGCCGTCCAGCAGCGCCCGCGCGCACTCGGCGTGGTTCTTGAAGGCCGCCCAGTGCAGGGGGGTGTCGCGGTTGCCGTCGGCCGCGTTGGGGTCGGCGCCGAACTCCAGCAGCAGCTCCACGCAGGCCTCGTCCTTCTCGGCGGCGTAGTGCAGAGCCGTGCGGCTGTACCCGTCCAGCGCGTTCACCTGAGCCACGGGACACGGGTTAGACCCGGCCTGGGCATGAGAGTAACTGGAACCCGGCTGAAAACTGGTCTAAATCTGAGCTAAACCTAGCTTAAACCTGAGCTAAATCTAACCTAAATCTAACCTTAACTCTGACATAAACCTAACTGAAACTTGACCTACACCTGACCAAAACCTGACATAGACCTGGCCAAAACCTAACCAAAATCTGATCTAAACCTGACCAAAACCTAACCAAAACCTGATCTAAACCCGACCTAAACCTGACCAAAACCTGACCTAAACCTCACCAAAACCTGACCTAAACCTAACCGAAACCTGACCTAAACCTAACTGAAACCTGACTAAACCTAACCTCAATTTAAACCTGACCTAAACCTCACCGAAACCTGACCTAAACC
>NW_020923916.1:0-3296 GCF_003984885.1 Neopelma chrysocephalum | reverse complement strand
AACCTGACCTAAACCTCACCGAAACCTGACCTAAACCTAACTGAAACATGACTAAATCTAACTGAAATCTGACCTAAACCTAACCTTAACTTAAACCTGACCTAAACCTGACCTAGACATTACCTGACCTAAATCTTTAAGTTTAAGTTAATCCTAACCTTAAATTAGGTTCAGTTTAGGTTTAAGTTAAATCTAACCTTTAATTAAGTTTAATCCCCCAAAATCTCACTAATCCCACAAAGATTGAGTCCAACCCTGGCCCTTGCACAAGACCCCCCCCTAAAATCCCACCAGGATCATCCAGTCCAACCCCTGACCCGGCACAGGACCCCTCAAAATCCCCCCCATTCCAAATCCCAACCCCTGAGAGGATCATCCCAACCCTCTCCCTGAGCTCTGGCAGCTTTGGGGCCGTGACCAAACCCTGGGGAGCCCCTTCTAGTGCCTGACCCCCCTCTGGGTGGGGGAGGAAGAACCTCTTCCCAAAATCCAACCAGCCCAACTCCAGCTGTCCCTCAGCACCCACCACTGCCTCCCGACCTCCCAGGCCCCCTTTTCCCGCGGGAACTCCGTGTTTTGATGGGTTTGATCCGGGTTTTGTGCTCCCCCAGCCCCACCTCGGCTCCCTTCTGCAGCAGCAGCTCCACGCAGTCGGCGTCAGCCACCATGCAGGCGCAGTGCAGAGGCTTCAGCGTCCCGTGCAGGCAGTTCACGTCCGCACCCTGGGGGCACAGGGACCACCCCGGGGTCAGCAAAGCTACCCAGGGGTCTCCAAACCCACCCGACTGGGCTCCCAGCCCACCTTCTCCCCTCCCCGGGGGTCTCACCCTGCCGGTGAGGGTCCCTCCAAACCCCCCGGGGGTCTCACCCTGCCGATGAGCTCCTCGACGTTGTCGCGGGGGAAGGAGCGGATGGCGGCGATGGTTCGGATCAGGCGCTCGGACAGCGAGTACTTGCTCTGGATGCTCTGCATGATGTACCACATGGCGGGGAGGCATCCCCGGGAGCCCCCCGCGCCGACCCGGGGCTGAAAGGGGGCCGGGGGGGGACACTGGGGGGGGCCGGGGGAGGAGCCGCGGAGGCCCGGGGGTGGGTCCTGGGGGGTTCAGAGGGGGTCAAGGGAGTCCCAGGGAGATTTAAGCGCGGTCTAAGGGGGTCTCGGGGGGCGACCAAGGGGGTCCCAGCGGTGTTCCGGGTGGTCCCGAGGGGGTCCCGGAGAGGTCTCGGTGGTATCTGGGGGGTCCCGGGACGGCTCCAGGCCCAGCGGGAGGCGGAAACCGCCGCTAACCCGGAAGTGACGCACACCCAGCCGCGCACGCGCGCGGGAGGGAGCGCGCGCCCCGCCCCCCGCCCGCTCCACCACCAATCCGACTCCGCCTCGCGTAGGTCCCGCCCCCCACCCCTCATTATCGCCCAATGGCTGGCTCCTGCCTCCATCAAGCCCCGCCCCTCTTGTGTTCTCCGCCAATCCACGCAGAAAGGGGCGGGGCCGCAGGGGCTGGGTGGTGGCGGCGTGTGGCGCCCCCCAGCGGCCCAGGAGGGCGGGGACCCCATAAATGTTGGGGGAAAAAAGGGTTTTTTGGGGTCCTAAAGGGGTTTTAGGGGTGCTGGGACCGGAGAGCCCTCCCAAGGACCCCCCCAAGGTCCCCCTCTCACCCAGGAGCCCCCCCTTAACCCGAGGGGTCCCCGTCCCGTCCCCCCTCTCAGGAAGCCCCCAGTAGTTGTGTGTGGGGACAGGGATTGGCCCCATAACCGGGAAGGGGGGATGGAGGGACGGGACAGGGGTCGGCCCCACAAATGGGGTACAGGAATCAGCCCCATAATTGTGTGTGGGGAAACAGGGATCGGTCCCAGAAGTGGGAGGGGGGCAGGGATCGGTCTCGTAGTTGTGTGTGGGGACAGGGATTGGCCCCAAAAGTGGGAGGGGGACAGGGATCGGTCCCAAAACCGGGGGGGGTCACGGGGGACGGGACAGCGATCGGCCCCAGAAGTGTGAGGGGAACAGGGATCGGTCTCATAGTTGTGTATGGGGACAGGGATTGGCTTCAAAAGTGGGAGGAGAGTGAAAAGGATCGGCCCCACAACTGGGAGGGGGAGAGGGATCGGTCCCATAATTGCGTGTGGGGACAGGGATTGACGCCAAAAGTAGGGGGGGGGACAGGGCTCGGTCCAAGAACTGAGGTACAGGGATCAGACCCACAAACGGGGGTTGGGGACAGGGATTGGTCCCAAAATTGAGGGGGGAGGGACGGGGATCGGTCCCGCAACTGGGAGGGACACGGGGATCAGGCTCAGAACTGGGGAGAGGGAGGGGGACGTGTCCCATTATTGTGGGGTGGGGGGACAGGGATCGGTCCCATTATTGTGGGGTGGGGGGACAGGGATTGATCCCATTATTGGGGTGGGGGGACAGGGATCGATCCCACAACTGGGAGGGAGACAGGGATCCATCCCAGAACTGGGGGGAGGGGGGTTTGAGGGGTGGGGAGCAGAGGGTGTTGGCCCCATAACTGGGGGGTGGGGGGCAGAAGGATGGGGGTGTGACCCCATAATTTGTGGGGTGGGGGGCACAGGGGAGGGCATTGACCACACAACTTGTGGGGTGCAGGGGGTGTAGCACGGCACCAGCCCCACACACCTTTTGGGGTCTCCCCCCACCTCCAGCTCCTCCCAGCGGCCCCACATCGCCCCACTGACCCCCCCCACCCCCCTCCCCATTCCTGGGGTGGGTGCGGGTCCCCCGTGGGGCCATTCCAGGGTGGAGGGGGGGGCCCGTCCGGCCCAACCGGCTCCAGGAATCCCGCCCGGCCCCTTCTCCCCCCCCCCGATATGGGTGGGGGGCACCCAGACTCCCCCCTGCCCTCCCAGCACAATGGAGAACCCACCTTTGGGTTCCCCCCCCTCGGGGCTGGAACATCACGGGCCTTTCCCCCCCATTTCCCCCAATTTTACTTCGTTCCTGCCCCTTTTCCTCTCATTTCCCCCGTTTGTCCCTTTTTGCCTCATTTTACCCCATTTATGCCCAATTTTGCCCCGTTCTGCCCCGTTTCCCCCCATTTCTCCCCTTTTTGCCCCATTTCCCCCGTTTTGCCCCATTCCTGCCCCTTTTTATCCCATTTCCCCCAATTTCCCCCTTTTCTGCCCCATTCCTGCCCCTTTGTGCCCCATTTATGCCCAGTTTTACCCCATTCTTCCTCCTTTTCCCCCCATTTCCCCCTTTTCCCCCCATTTCCCCCGTTTGTCCCTTTTTGCCCCATTTTATCCCGTTTATGTCCAATTTCACCCCATTTCTGCCC
>NW_020923915.1:0-1080 GCF_003984885.1 Neopelma chrysocephalum | reverse complement strand
TGCTCTCATTGCAGGCTCTGGGGGTCCCCAATCATTGCTGTCAGCAGGGTTGTGGAAGGAGAACACTGTCCTCTTCCAAACCCCTGATTCCTCAGCAAGCCCTGTGGACTCGGGTTCCTCTCCTCTCACTCCCTGAGGGATGTGTTGGGTCTCAGGGCAGCACCTTCCTCCTGTCCCTCTCCTCACCCCACGATGCCCTTTGACTGCACACTTGGCACCCTGACCTGCAGGACACACAAGCACAGGGCACTTTTCCAGGACACACTGTCAGGCCTGAGAACACCCCTGAGCTGTGGCAGCGCTGCCAAGCAGGGCAGGCTGAGGGCAATGGCCTTTGGGATGCCTGGAGCTGTGGCTCTGGGCTCCAAGAGGGTTTTCCTGGGGAAGGAATGGAGCTGCCCAAAGGATTGAGGCCTGGCAGGACCTGCAGTTCCACGTGCCTGGGGATGCTCAGGGAGGGGACGTGCCCAGAAGGGCCCTGAGTGCAAACCCAGCCCTCACACTACACCAAGCAGTGATGCTCTTCCTGCCCTGCAGACATGGAGGCAGCTGGGACGCATCCCAGGAGGGCAAGGGAATGCCTTCAGTAGGCAAATTTCCTGGGATAGTCTCATAGACTCTCCCAATCCATGGTGAGTCAAGCCCTAAGTTTGGAGTGGCCTTTAGGACCAAGGCCAAACCAGGAGTGTGTGCTGTCTGCAGGTTTGTGTCCCATGTGGGGCTGAATTTCCCTCCAGCAAGGGCAGCTCCATCCTTGCCCCAGGCAAGCGGATGCTTGGCAGCACTTCCACAGGTCAGGAGTGTCCTCAGGCCTGACAGTGTGTCCTGGAAAAGTGTCCTGTGCTTGTGTGTCATCCAGGTCAGGGTGTAAAATGTGCAGCCAAAGTGCATCGTGGGGTGAGGAGAGGAAGGAACAAGGAACTGTCCTGAGACCCAACAGACCCCTCTGACAGGGAGGATGGTGGGAAACAACTCCACAGGGCTTCTTGAGGAACCACATGGTCAGGGAGGGCAACAATCTCCTTCCACAACTCTGCTGACAGCAATGATTGGGGACCCCCAGAGCCTGCAATGAGAGCA
>NW_020923914.1:0-768 GCF_003984885.1 Neopelma chrysocephalum | reverse complement strand
CGGCGCCAGGAGGCCCGAATCAGGGGGGCACGGCGGTGAGGGACCCCCAAAAACGGGAGGGACACGTGGGGTTGGGGTTGGGGTTGGGGTTAGGGTTGGGGTCAGGGTTAGGGTTGGGGCTCAGGGGGGCACGGCGGTGAGGGACCCCCAAAAATGGGGAGGGACACGTTGGGTTGGGGTTAGGGTTAGGGTTGGGGTTAGGGTTGGGGTCAGGGTTGGGGTCGGGGTTGGGGTCGGGGTTGGGGTCGGGGTTGGGGTTAGGGTTGGAGTTGGGGTTGGGGTCAGGGTTAGGGTTGGGGTTAGGGTTAGGGTTGGAATGAGGGGGCCCTGGCTAAGGGGGAGGACTGGGGGGCCCCAAAACTGGAATAGGGGACCTTTGGGGGTCGTGGCGGTGAGGGGACCCCCAAAACCTGGGATGGGAACGTGGGACTCCAGACACGGGGGGGAAACGGGGACCCCACGGGAGGGGGCGGCTGGGGGAGAGACCCCAAAACCTGGGGGGGAAAATGGGAGACCCCAAACCTGAGGGGAATGGAAGATCCCAAACCTGGGAGGAATGGGGGACCCCAAACCTGGGGGGAATGGGAGACCCCAAACCTGTGGGGAGTGTGAGGGTCTCCACAGGGCAGGGGGGGCTGCACTGACCCCATTCCCCCCCAGCCCCTCAGAGGCCGGAGCCGGGGCGGAGCGGGTGCCGTGCAGAGGCACCGTCTGCATCTCAGGTACGGGGCAGGGGGGGCCCCATCCCCACCACCTGCCCCCCCGGGG
>NW_020923913.1:0-1186 GCF_003984885.1 Neopelma chrysocephalum | reverse complement strand
GTGGACTGGGCGGGTAGGTGTGAAATCAGTCTAGGACAGGGATTGTGACTTTGGAGTTGGGATAGGAGTTATGGGGCAGGAGGAATACCAGGGGGACTGGGATTGGGAGTGTGAGGGTGGACTGGGATTGGGAGTGGGAGGGTTGAGCTGGAACGTCTCGGAGCTGGAGCCAAGATGAAGATCCTGCATGAGAACCTGGAGCAGCTTCCCGTGGCGGCGATGGCAAGATTCAGAGCTGCTGCTGAGAGAGCAGAGCTGGCAGTGAAATAAAGCTTGTGGGTCTCGAGCTGAAGTCACTGAGGGACTGGGGTAGGGATGGGTTCTGGGCTCGGGACTGTAAGACATGGGGCAGGAATCAGTGTGGGGCGGAGATAGGGCCTGTGGCACCGTGGCTGAAATCCCTGTGTGTTTGGAATTGGTATTGTAAATTGGGAATGTGGACTGAGAGGCTGGGGCTGAAATCAGTACAGGGCTGGGGTTGCATCTCTGGAGCTGGGAGAGTGTCTGGAGCTTGGATAGGGCCTGTGGCACCGTGGCTGAAATCCCTGTGTGGCTGTGGAATAGGGATTGATGGGCGGGAACGTGGACTGAGTGGGTAGAGCTGAAATGAATCTAGTGGTGGGCTTGTGATTTTGGAAATGGGATAGGGTTTGTGGGGCTGGAGGAGTAGCTGGGGGACTGGGATTGGGAGTGTGAGGGTGGAGTGGGATTGGGAGTGTAAGGGTGGACTGGGATTGGGAGTGGGAGGGTGGAGCTGGAACATCTCGGAGCTGGAGCCAAGATGAAGATCCTGCAGTGAGAAGCTGGAGCAGTTTCCCGTGGCGGCGATGTCAAGATGCAGAGCTGCTGCTGAGAGAGCAGAGCTGGCAGTGAAATAAAGCTTGTGGGTCTCGAGCTGAAATCACTGAGGGACTGGGGTAGGGACAGGGTTTGGGCTTGGGACTGTAACACTTGGGGCAGGAATGACAGCAATCACTGGGAGATAGGCCTGTGGCACCGTGGCTGAAATCCTTGCGTGGCTGGACTAGGGATTGATGGGCGGGAACGTGGACTGGGCGGGTAGGTGTGAAATCAGTCTAGGACAGGGATTGTGACTTTGGAGTTGGGATAGGAGTTATGGGGCAGGAGGAATACCAGGGGGACTGGGATTGGGAGTGTGAGGGTGGACTGGGATTGGGAGTGGGAG
>NW_020923912.1:0-1726 GCF_003984885.1 Neopelma chrysocephalum | reverse complement strand
AAATCCTGGCGGGACATGAAAGGAAAAGTCTCTCCCGGCGGCTGGAATGAGTTGTCGGAGTTGTCGGAGCTTCAGAGTCGGGATTGGGGCCCATTTCCTGAGCCCGGGGCGGGAGCTGCAATTCCAGAGGGACTTGGGAGCAGATGTGGGAGCATTCCCGGGGATTTGGGAGCGGGGAGGGATCCGGGAGGGATCCAGGAGGGGTTGGGGGCGTCACACCCCCCTGATCCCACAGGGAAGGGGGTCCTGGAACAGCTCCGGGGGGGACAAAGGGAGGAGGGGCTGGAACTGGGATGGAATTGGAATTGGGGATGAACTGGAACTGGGATGGGGGATGGATTGGGACTGGGATGAGGACAGGCTGGAATTGGGATAGGGGATGGGCTGGAACTGGGATGGAACTGGGATGGGGGAATGGGATGGAACTGGGATGGGAATGGGATGGAATTGGGATGGGGATGGGCTGGAAATGGGATAGGTGATGGGATGGAACTGGGATGGGGAGAGGGTGGAACTGGGACAAGGGACAGGCTGGAACTGGGATGGGGAATGGATTGGAACTGGGATGGAATTGGGATGAGGAATGAGCTGGAACTGGGATGGGAAACAGGGTGGAACTGGGATGGGAGACTGGTTGGAATTGGGATGGGGAATGGGTTGAAACTGGGATGGGGAATGAACTGGAACTGGGATGGAACTGGGATGAGGAATGAGCTGGAACTGGGATGGGAGACTGGTTGGAATTGGGATGGGAATGGGATGGACTTTGGACAGGGGATGGGCTGGAACTGGGCTGGGGGAATGGGATGGAACTGGGATGGAAATGGGATGGAATTTGGACAGGGGATGGGCTGGAACTGGGATGGGTGATGGGATGGAACTGGGATGGGGAACGAACTGGAACTGGGATGGAACTGGGATGAGGAATGAGCTGGAACTGGGATGAGGAATGAGCTGGAACTGGGATGGGGAATGGATTGGAACTGGGATGGGAGACCGGTTGGAATTGGGATGGGGAATGGGATGGAACTGGGCTGGGGACAGGCTGGAACTGGGACAAGGGACTGGTTGGAACTGGGATGGGAAACAGGCTGGAACTGGGCTGGAGGCTGGGCTGGAACTGGGCTGGGAATGGGCTGGAACTGGGCTGGAGACTGGTTGGAACTGGGACAGGGACAGGCTGGAACTGGGCTGGGGGCTGGGCGGGGCAGAGGCTCCATCCCCAGCTTTTCCTCATTTTGGAGAAGGAAATTCCGTTCCCATTAAACCCCTTTTGATCTCCAGGGAAAAGGGGGGAGGGAGGGACAGGGACGGGCTCCTCTCCAACCGCTGGATGAACAGTTTATCGGGATCATGGAGCAGCTCCAGACTTCCAGGATGGGGGGGAAGGAAAGGCTGCAAAGGCCGGGAATGACTCCCGGGAATGATGTCCCAGTTTCAGGGGTGTCCCAGTTCTGGGATGTCCCAGGGATGGGGTGCCCCAGGTTTTGGGGTGTCCCAGTTCTGGGATGTCCCAGCTCCAAGGTGTCCCAGGTTTTGGGGTGTCCCAGTTCCAGGGGCATCCCAGGTTTTGGGGTGTCCCAGGGATGGGGTGTCCCGGGTTTTGGGGTTTCCCAGATCCAGGGATGTCCCAGTTTCGGGGGTTTCCAAGTTCCGGGGGTTTCCAAGTTCCGGGGGTTTCCAAGTTCCAGGGGTTTCCCAGTTCTGGGATGTCCCAGGTTTTGGG
>NW_020923911.1:0-6181 GCF_003984885.1 Neopelma chrysocephalum | reverse complement strand
CACCCGTGTCTGGAACACCCCGTGCCTGGAACATTCTTTGCCTGGAACATCCTGGGTCTGGAACATTCTGTGCCTGCAACATCCCGTGTCCGGAAGATCCCGTGCCTGGAACATCCCGTGTCTGGAACATTCCATGTCTGGAATATCCGGTGTCAGGCCTATCCGGTGTCAGGAATATCCCGTCTCCAAAACATCCCGTGCTCGGAACATTCCGTGCCTGGAATATCCCATGTCTGAATATCCTGTCTGGACCACCCGTATCTGGAACACCCCGTACCCGGAACATTCCGTGTTTGGAACATTCTGTGCCTGGAACATCCCGTGTCTGGAATATTCCATCTCTGGAATATCCCCTGTCTGCAACATCCTGTGTCCGGAAGATCCTGTGCCTGGAACATTCTGTGCCTGGAACTTCCTGGGTCTGGAACATTCCATGCCTTCAACATCCCGTGACCGGAACATCCCATGTCTGGAAATTTCTGTGTTCGGAAGGTCCCGTGCCTTGAACATCCCGTGTCCGGAACATTCCATGTCTGGAATATCCCATCTCTGTAATATCCCAGGTCTGGAACATCCCGTGTCTGAAAGATCCCGTGTCTGGAACATCCCGTGTCTGGAACATCCCGTGCCTGGAACATCCCGTGTCCGGAACATTCCGTGTCCGGAATATCCCATCTCTGGAATATCCCAGGTCTGGAACATCCCATGTCCGAAAGATCCCGTGTCTGGAACATCCCGTGTCTGGAACATCCCGTGTCCGGAAGATCCCGTGCCAGGAACATCCCGTGCCTGGAACATCCCGTGTCTGGAACATTCCATGTCTGGAATATCCGGTGTCAGGACTATCCGGTGTCAGGACTATCCCGTCTCCAAAATATCCCGTGTTCTGAACATCCCGTGCCTGGAACATCCTGCGTCCAGAACATCCCATGTCTGGAATATCCCAGGTCTGGATTATCCTGGATTCAGAATATTCCATCTCTGGAATATCCCGAGTCTGGAACATCCCGTGTCTGGAAGATCCCGTGCCAGGAACATTCCGTGCCTGGAATATCCCATGTCTGAATGTCCCGTGTCTGGAACACCCCGTATCCGGAGAATCCCATGTTCGGAACATTCCGTGTCTGGAACATCCCGGGCCTGGAATATTCCGTGTCCGAAACATATGGAATCTGGAACATCCCGTGTCCGGGACATCCCATACTTAGAGCACCCTGTGCCCAGAAAATCCCGTGTCCAGATCACCCTGTATCTGGAACATCCTGTGTCCGGAACATTCCATGTCTGGAATATCCGGTGTCAGGAGTATCCGGTGTCAGGAATATCCCATCTCCAGAATATCCCGTGTTCGGAAGATTCCATGCCTGGAACATCCTGTGTCCGCAACATCCCGTGTCTGGAATATCCCATGTCTTCAATATCCCGTGTCCCGAATATTCCATCTCTGGAATAGCCCAGGTCTGTAACATCCCGTGTCCAGAAGATCCCGTTCCAGGAACATTCCGTGTCTGGAACATCCCATGTCTGGAATATCCCCTCTCTGGACCACCCGTGTCTGGGAAACCCCATATCCGGAACATCCCGTGTTCGGAAAATTCCATGTCTGGAATATCCCATCTCTGGAAATACTCGGGTGTGGAAAATCCTTTGTCCGGAAGACCCCGTGCCAGGAACAACCCGTGTCCGGAACTTTCCATGTCTGGAATATCCGGTGTCAGGACTATCCGGTGTCAGGAATATCCCATCACCAGAATATCCCGCGTACGGAACATCGCGTGCCTGGAACATCCCGTGTCCAGAACACCCCGTGTCTGGAATATCCCTTGCCTGGAACATCCAGTATCCGAAACATTCCGTATCCGGAACATCCCATGCCAGGAACATTCCGTGTCTGGAATATCCCATGTCTGAATATCCCATCACTGGACCACCCGTGTCTGGAACACCCCATATCCGGAACATTCCGTGTCCAGAACATATCATGTCTGGAACATTCCGTGTCTGGAACATCCCGTGTGCGGAGCATTCCATGTCTGGAATATCCGCTGTCAGGAGCATCCGCTGTCAGGAGTATCCGGTGTCAGGAATATCCCGTGTCTAGAATATCCCGTGTTCGGAACATTCCGTGCCTGGAACATCCCGTGACCAGAACATCCCGTGTCCAGAATATCCCTTGTCTGGAATATCTCATGTCTGGAATATCCCCTGTCCGGAATATTCCATCTCTGGAATATCCCAGGTCTGGAACACCCCGTGTCCGGAAGATCCCTTGCCTGGAACATCCCGTGTCCAGAACATCCCCTGTCTGGAATATCCCGGGTCTGGAACATCCTGTGTCCGGAAGATCCCGTGTCTGGAACATCCAGTGCCTGGAACATCCCGTGTCTGGAATATTCCGTATCCAGAACATCCCGAGTTCTGAACACTCCGTGTCTGAATATGCCATCTCTGGACCACCCGTGTCTGGAACACCCCGTGCCTGGAACATTCTTTGCCTGGAACATCCTGGGTCTGGAATATTCCATGCATGCAACATCCCGTGTCCGGAACATCCCATCTCTGGAATATCCCATGTCTGCAACATCCTGTGTTCGGAAGATTCCGTGCCTGGAACATCCCGTGTCCGCAACATCCCGTGTTGGGAAAATTCCGTGTCTGGAACATCCCATGTCTGGAATATCCCATCTCTGGAAATACTCGGGTGTGGAAAATCCTTTGTACGGAAGACCCCGTGCCAGGAACATCCTGTGTCTGGAACTTTCCATGTCTGGAATATCCGGGGTCTGGACTATCCGGTGTCAGGAATATCCCGTCACCAGAATATCCGGTGTTCGGAACATCGCGTGCCTGGAACATCCTGTGTCCAGAACACCCCTTGTCTGGAATATCCCTTGCCTGGAACATCCAGTGTCCGAAACATTCCGTATCCGGAACATCCCATGCCAGGAACATTCCGTGTCTGGAATATCCCATCTCAGGAATATCCTGGGTTCGGAATATTCCATCTCTGGAATATCTCTGGTCTGGAACATCCCGTGTCCGGAAGATCCCGTGCCTGGAACATTCTGTGCCTGGAACATCCTGGGTCTGGAACATTCCATGCCTGCAACATCCCGTGTCCGGAACATCCCGGGTCTGGAACATCCTGTGTCCGGAACATTCCATGTCTGGAATATCCGGTGTCAGGAGTATCCGTTGTCAGGAATATCCCATCTCCAGAATATCCCGTGTTCGGAACATTCCGTGCCTGGAACATCCTGTGTCCAGACCATCCCGTGTCTGGAATAACCCATGTCTGGAATATCCCGTGTCCGGAATATACCATCTCTGTATTATCCCTTGCCTGGAACATCCAGTGTCCGAAACATTCCGTATCCGGAACATCTCATGCCAGGAACATCCTGTGTCTGGAATATCCTGTGTTCGGAAGATCCCATGCCTGGAACATCCCGTGCCTGGAACATTCCGTATCCGGAACATCCCGTGCCTGGAACATCCCGTGTCTGGAACATTCCATGTCCGGAATATCCCATGTCTGGAATATCCCAGGTCTGGAACATCCCGTGTCCGAAAGATCCCGTCTCTGGAACATCCCGTGCCTGCAACATCCCATGTCCAAAACATCCCGTTTCCGGAACATTCCATGTCTGCAATATCCGGTGTCAGGAATATCCGGTGTCAGGAGTATCCAGTGCCTGGAATATCCCGTCTCTAGGATATCCTGTTTTCAGAAGATTCCATGCCTGGAATATCCCCTGTCCGGAATATCCCGTGCCTGACTATCCCCTGTCAGGAATACCCCTGTCTAGACTATTCCGTTTCCAGGACACGCCATGTCCGTAATATCTCACGCCTGGAATATTCCGTGTCCGGAACATCTGGTATCTGGAACATCCTTTGTCCGGGACATCCCGTACTTAGAGCATCCTGTGCCCGGAACATCCCGTGTCCAGATCACCCCATATCTGGAACACCCTGTATCCGGAACATCCCGTGTTTGGAAAATTCCATGTCTGGAACATCCCATGTCTGGAATATCCCATCTCTGGAAATACTCAGGTGTGGAAAATCCTTTGTCCGGAAGACCCCAGCCAGAAATATCCTGTGTCCGGAACCTTCCATGTCTGGAATATCCGGAGTCAGGACTATCCGGTGTCAGGAAAAATCTGTCCCCAGAATATCCGGTGTTCGGAAGATTCTGTGCCTGGAACATCCCGTGTCTGGAATACTCCATCTCTGGAATATCCCGTGTCTGGAACATCCTGTGACCGGAAGATCCCGTGCCTGGACTATCCCGTGTACGGAATACCCGTGTCCGGAGTATTGCGTTTCCAGGACACGCTGTGTCCATAATTATCCATGCCTGGATAATTCCGTGTCCGGAACATCCCGCGTCGGGAACATCCCCTGCCTGGAACTTCCAGTATCTGGAACATTCAGTGTCTGGAACATTCCGTGCCTGGAACTTCCGTTACGGGGAACATCCCGTGTCCGGGATATCCCGTGCCTGGAACATTCCGTGTCTGGAACATCCTGTGTGCGGAGCATTCCATGTCTGGAAGATACGGTGTCAGGAATATCCACTGTCCGCAGTATCCGGTGTCAGGAATATCCCAGGTCTGGAACACCCCGTGTCCGGAAGATCCCTTGCCTGGAACATCCCGTGTCCAGAACATCCTGTGTCTGGAATATCCCATGTCTGGAATATCCCGTGTCCGGAAATATCCATCTCTGGAATATCCCTTGTCTGGAACATCCCGTGTCCGGAAGATCCCGTGCCTGGAAAATCCAGTGCCCGGAACATCCCGTGTCTGGACTATTCCGTATCCGGAACATCCCGTGTTCGGAACACTCCGTGTCTGAATATCCCATCTCTGGACCACCCGTGTCTGGAACACCCCGTGCCTGGAACATTCTTTGCCTGGAACATCCTGGGTCTGGAACATTCTGTGCCTGCAAAATCCCGTGTCCAGAAGATCCCGTGCCAGGAACATCCCGTGACTGGAACATCCCGTGTCTGGAACATTCCATGTCTGGAATATCCGGTGTCAGGCCTATCCGGTGTCAGGAATATCTGGTCTCCAAAACATCCCGTGTTCGGAACATTCCGTGCCTGGAACATCCTGCGTCCAGACCATCCCGTGTCTGGAATAACCCATGTCTGGAATATCCCGTGTCCGGAATATACCATCTCTGTATTATCCCTTGCCTGGAACATCCAGTGTCCGGAACATTCCGTATCCGGAACATCCCATGCCAGGAACATTCCGTGTCTGGAATATCCCATGTCTGAATATCCCATCGCTGGACCACCCGTGTCTGGAACACCCCATATCCGGAACATCCTGTGTTCGGAACATATCATGTCTGGAACATTCCGTGTCTGGAACATCCCGTGTGCGGAGCTTTCCATGTCTGGAATATCCGGTGTCAAGAATATCCGCTGTCAGGAGTATCCGGTGTCAGGAATATCCCATCTCCAGAATATCCCGTGTTCGGAACATTCCGTGCCTGGAACATCCCGTGACCGGAACATCCCGTGTCCAGAACATCCCTTGTCTGGAATATCTCATGTCTGGAATATCTCATGTCTGGAATATACCCTGTCCGGAATAATCCATCTCTGGAATATCCCAGGTCTGAAACACCCCGTGTCCGGAAAAATCCCTTGCCTGGAACATCCCGCGTCCAGAACATCCCCTGTCTGGAATATCCCCTGTCTGGAACATCCCGTGTCTGGAACATCCCGTGCCTGGAACATCCCGTGTCTGGAATATTCCGGGTCTGGAACATCCCGTGTCCGGAACATCCCGTATCTGGAACATCCCATGTCTGGAATATCCCCTGTCTGGAACATCCCGTGTCTGGAATATACCGAGTCTGGAACATCCCGTGTCCGGAAGATCCCGTGCCTGGAATATCCAGTGCCTGAAACATCCCGTCTCTGGAATATTCCGTATCCGGGACATCCCGAGTTCTGAACACTCCGTGTCTTAATATGCCATCTCTGGACCACCCGTGTCTGGAACACCCCGTGCCTGGAACATTCTTTGCCTGGAACATCCTGGGTCTGGAATATTCCATGCATGCAACATCCCGTGTCCGGAACATCCCATCTCTGGAATATCCCATGTCTGCAACATCCTGTGTCCGGAAGATCCTGTGCCTGGAACATTCTGTG
>NW_020923910.1:0-2721 GCF_003984885.1 Neopelma chrysocephalum | reverse complement strand
GCTCCCACAGATCTGCACCCTGAGCAGGGGCAGGTGGGGTCCCCACGGTGACTCCCCACAGCACCAGCTCCCACCAGTAGCCGCTCCCCCCAGGCCCCCTTTGGGGAAGAAACAGTGATTCTGGTCCATGTTTGGTTTGGCATTTTTTTGTGGTGTTGCCATGACAACCATCCCAGTGACATCTTCATGCTGTTTGTCTCCTTCTGAGGGTTGCATCATTTTCCTTCTTGAGTGAGCAGCTGCCGGTTCCTGGGCTCACCTGGGGCCCAGGGTGCCCCCGGGCCCTCCCCAGCCCCTGGAGCTGCCCAGGGCAGGGGTGCAGCAACCCCCCAGCTCCCAGCCAGGGATGCTCCAATCCCGGCATTCCCTCGCTCCAGCATCTCTCCAGCACTGTCCTCTGTGAGCACATCTTTGTGTCTGTGTCCCTGTGTGGGTCACCTCCCGGGCTGGGAAGTAGAAAACAAGCTGAAAATAGAGAGGTGACATTGGCAGGGCTGTGCCAACCCCACAGGGACAGGGGAGAGCTGGGAACTGCCCTGTCACAGCAGCTGCCAGGAGCTGCCTGTGGAGAGAGGGACAAGCATCTGCCTCATGCCAGGGTTTCCTCCAGACTGCTGGAGAGGGGAACAGCCCGAGCCCTGCACAGCTCCTGCCCTGGGGAACAGCCTGAGCCCAGCACAGCTCCTGCCCTGGGGAAGGTGCCATTGCCCTGCTTTGGGCAGCTGGGCCCTCTCCTGCTCCTGCCTCCCCCTGCCCTCCAGCCCCATTGGTGGGCAGGGTGGGGGGCACAGCTCTGCCAGCACAGCCCCTGCCCCAGGGCCAGCCCAGGGCACCTCCGAGCCACGCTGGGAGGGGCTGGGAAGGCAACAGGGTGAAAAGTTTGCAAAATTCGGAGGGTCTAAATCCAGGGAAGAGAGGGGGTCCTGGCTGGGATGGGGAGTACTCACAGTGACACCCTCGTGCCAGTTCACCACCCCACAAGCCCCCGGGGGGGGGGGGGGAAGCAGTGAAGCCCCCGGGGGAGGCTGGGGAGGCCGCAGGATGAGTCAGGGCAGCTGCTGGAGGGGATGGATGCCCGGCTGACGCAAAGCTGCTGTGCTGGCTCCTCTCCCCCTGCCCACACAGCTCCAGAGCTTCCCTTCTGCTGAATGCTCCTGCCTGTGGCAGCACCCCCTCTGCCAAACAGCCCCCCTCCCCCTCGGCCCCTGGCCCACCCCTCTGACAGGGGAGGGATGACCCCCCATGAGCTCTGGGTGGGTGTTTAACTCCCCCTACCCCCGTCCTCCTGATGCCCAGAGGGGCAGAGATGAGACTGTCCCCAAAGCTCCCTTCTTCTGTCCCCCGCTGTGGGAGAGTCCACGGGGCAGGCCAGGGGCAAGAGCCGCTTGGCAACACCCTGGACAACCTGAGTGGGGAGCAGCAGTGCCCACCCAGAGGGCACAGGGCCCCCTGGCACCACAGATGCCCAGGGACACCCCTGGGGGACGGGCAGTGTGCACGGTGATGCCGAGGGAGGCTGGGGCACTATGGGCACCGCGGCTGCTCAGAGGGGGCTCCTGCTGAGCTGCTCTCATGGCAGAGCCCTGGCAACCACGGCTTGGCTGGGGGGGTCCCCATCCTCCCTCCGGCTCCTGGGGAACCATCACTGGGCCGCAGGTGCCTGGGAGATGCGGAGGGAGGCGGGAAGGTGAGGAGAGAGCAGGAGCAGGAGAGTTCACACGGGCTGTGCTGAGCCCCACGGGCAGCAGGTCAGGGCCCGTCACCGCAGGAGCAGGCGAGTGCTCCGGTCGCCCATCAGGAGCCTGTGGGGAGGCAAAAGAGAGAGGAGTCCGAGGTCAGCCCTTCTGCCATTGCAAGGGAGCAACAAGGACACAGTGATGTCAGCAGCCCAGCGCCAGTCGGAGCTGGCATGGATGGAGCAAACACAGGGATTTGGACACAGGTTGGAACTCTGCTGTTATCCTGCCCTCATGAGAAGGAGAAGGGAAAGGACTTTCCAGCCTGTGGACATCTTTCTGGAAAAGTGTCTGCTTGCAGTGTCGGTGCAGGGAGCAGAGCAGCAGCACAGGGGGCACAGGGGGTCAGTCTGCATGGCCCCGCTCCCCCCACACTGCCACAGGCACCACGTACCTCACCAGCACACCGACCAGGAGGGCAGCCACCATGGGCCCTACCCAGTAAACCCAGTGGTAGTCCCAGTAGTTTGCCAGCAGAGCTGGTCCGAAGGCTCGGGCAGGGTTCATGCAGGCTCCGGACAGGCCGCCCCTGGAATGGGAACAGAGCAGCTGTGTCACTGCGGGGGGACACAGGACCAGCACCCTCCCCTGGCTCAGACCACCCTGGTCTCATCCCAGCACGGCTGCTTGGTCATAGGGATGGTTTTCCGTGGCAGCCCAGACTCGAGTGGCTGCTCAGCTGCCACACAGGGACCAGCCCAGCCCCGGGAGCAGCTGCTCACCAGCACCGGCCTTCACTCATGGCACTGGCAAGTTACTGGGGAAAACCCAGTGTGAGGTAGAAGCACCAGTGCCAAGTTTATTTTGGGGCATCCCAGGAGCCAGGCTGTCAAACAGGGAAGGTTCCATGCCATGCACAGGTTGTGGAGCAGGGGATGGGGATGGAAGCGATTACAGGTTAAAGAAAACTGCAAGGGATAAAGATTTGCCAAGAGGTTTGTGCTGTGTGTAAACATGGGCTCGGGGTCCCACTAGAGCAGGGGGG
>NW_020923909.1:0-3020 GCF_003984885.1 Neopelma chrysocephalum | reverse complement strand
ATTGTTATTCTGACTTATAAATCTCTCTTTTGAATTGAGTTCATTTTGCCTTGCTGGTTAACTTTTAAACCAGCACAGCATTGTATCTGCTAATAAGTGAAATCAGGTGTCTGGAGTATTAGATTTTAGCTTTGTGACTCATACTTTTACTATCAGTTGACGGAGTGTGTGGATTTGAACTCAGGTGTTTAATGGCCTACCGTCATGCTGGAAAAATCAAAAAGGAAGTGTACTATGCCATATGTAGCCAATGATGATTCCTAACAATTCACACTCTAGGTAAGAGTATGTTCCACCGTGAATTTCTTGAAGGGACCAACCTTCATATTCTCAGATGCTATCAAGGTAGGTTGGATATGAAAATACAGGGAGAGAAACTCTCTCTCCTCTTACTATCACTTTTTTACTGTTCTAGCTTTTTTTAATATTATTATTATTTCATCACAACTTGTTTCAAGGAGTTGAAAGTAGAGATATTTTTACAAAGAAGGGCCAAAATTTTAGGCAAGTCCTGTGTGTTATTTTTTTTATCAAAATGCCTAACCAACAACTGTCTGTAGAGATCATAACACATATTGTGACCATAGCATATTATAGTTTAGTTTGTATAAAATATACATCTCTTGTAGTGCATTAACATCCCCTTTTGGTCATTGAGGTACCATCACCTTCTCTAAAAGGCACAGGTTTGATTGAGTTGTTAATGGCACAGAAATAATCCCTTACAGTGCTGATGTCTTCAGAAAAGCTTACAGAAGTGTAAGATGTGTTATTAATGAACAGTAAAACTTCATTAGTTCCCAACATTTCTGTAAGAGTCAGACAACAGATGTGCAATGAAGCTTCTACCTGTGTCTTCTCCAGAGCACTGTGCAACCCAGGTCACTGTAAGACTTGTTCCTGCCCTGAAAACAAGTAGAGCACCTGAGACTTCTCACCTTTGTATCCACCTCACTGACCTCCCACGGAAGGCTTTCTAAATAAATCTTTCCTTGAGTACTTAACAGATGACTTTCTTTGAGAGACTCTGTGCAGCTGACCCAGAGCTCTGATCACTGTGGATCTGCTGACCCTCCTGTGCAGGGGTTGCAGCAGATGCAGAGGGTGGACAAGCCGGTGAAATGAAGGCTCCTTCCCCCTTCCCTTCTGGACTATTCACCTACAAAAAAGCAAAGTAAAATGTGATGTACAGTCGCCAGCTACGGTGCTAACTCTTCCAAATCTGACTTTCTATTAAAATGGTAGGGGGTGAAAATGACTGGGCTAAATGCAGGTGAGACGGGCCCCTTGAGGACTGTGGTGAAGGAAAGGCGAGTAAATCAATAGTGCTGTGGGATAGCACAGTGTCTGAAATGGCACAGTAATGGCAGCGGCTGAAGCTTGTATCGATGCAGCATGAAATGCTTTTTGCTCCACTGATGACTGTTGTTCAATTTCAGAAAACACAGAAAATTCTCTTTCATCATTAAAAATTATCCAGAAGGTGTCCGTATATCAGGTGCAGATGTTTACAAATTGTTACAACAGTCATTTCTGTTACAGAACTCTCATCCTACCTTACATGCACAGGAAGGTCAGGGAGTTATTTAACAATTGTGTTTTACTTACGGAGGAAATAGGGAAACAATGATCTAATCCATTTGGTCTTAATAGTGAAATTTACTCTCAAATGTAAAAAAACCGTTTTAGCCTATTTAAGTAATGACTGTGATTACAGCACATAATGTGGCGCGTTCTATACTACATAACGTTATGAATAGCATGCTGAGGGATTTTCTTAGTATATGTAAATTACACAGAAGCACAAAGGATGCATCTCTGAACTGTTTTTGTCGAGCTGATTATAGGTCTAACTGCTACGGGAGGAGGCTGAAAGAGCTTTGTTGAGAGGCATTGATTGATTAATAAAGAGCGCAGCAGCAACAGACATAACATTGCAGTTATAGATTTTCCATACTTTATCTTCAGGGCTTGTAAAGATACAGTGGTGATCATTTGATGAGGTTTTCTTTCACCTTGCAGTAAGATGCAACAAATCATGGCATTCTGGAATGCCACAAAACAGCTTTTTGCAGAACACTGAGTAAAAGGAAACTCCTCCACAATCCTCCACAATCACGACTTTACAGTTAGACATTGTCCTTTTTCCTTCTGATCTCCTTTAGTGAGAGATGCTTCCAACGATAATTTAAAGTAATGCCCCAAATTTAGAAACAAAGTGGGAACTGTACATTCAAACACTTAGGGATTCTATTTTTATTAAATTGAAAGTGAGTGGAAAGTCACACGTGAAGTCTGCACACATTTTATTCCTGTTGATAATATAGAAGGTTTGCTAAGGAAATCTGTATTTAGATCCCAAGTTAACCAGTAAAATAGCCTAGACTTACCAGTCCAATTTATTCAATTAAGACAATGGCTTTTCCACCTGGTTAACAAAGAGAAGATATGCAGACCCAGGTCAGCATGTAGCCAGAATATAGGAGAGTTCATATTTTTATGTGAAAGTCAAGTCCTGGCTGGGAAAAAAACACATTTCAGCTACAGGAGGACCAATCACAAGGGAACTCTAGAAACAAAGTGGATTCTTATTTGTTAGCTGGGATTTTGCTACACCTCTGTAATAAAGCAAATAGAACTGCCACAACAGGCAAATCTCTTTACCACAGAACTTCTTTTAGAGATGTGTGTGTTGGGTAGGTTTTTGAATATTTTAGCATTGCTACATATCAAATGGCATATTGAGTGTACTCACATTCACAGAGATGTAAAACAAGTGGAAGAGGTAGGTAAAATGCAAGATTAATAAGAACCGCCAGAAGTTTTTCAGACAGTAGTCTATTCTTTAAATTGATGATAGCCCTTTTATGTTTACATTATTTTTGTTCTGACTTAAATTCATAATGTATCCTCTTTTATCCATTTACAATATAAATTAAGAATCAAAGCACATGAAGTTCTTACTAAACAGTCTTTGTACTTACAAGTGGATATATTTTAGAGATTATAACATGACAAAA
>NW_020923908.1:9458-10333 GCF_003984885.1 Neopelma chrysocephalum | reverse complement strand
AGATCCTCAGTTCTCCATGGATCTGGATCCAGGAGTCTCAAAGATCCATAATTCTCCATGGATCTGGATCCAAGAACCTCAAAGAGAATTGAGGAATTCTCCATGGATCCTCAATTCTCCCTGGATCTCTCCTCCGGAGAGAGCAGGAATCCCATGGAATTGAGTCTCCGGACTCTTCCCATGACCAAACTCCTCGGGAATTCTGGGATGGGATGTCTTTGATCCCGGAGTGACCTGGGGGGGAATTCTCTGCTCCACAGGGAGAATCCGGCGTCGGAGCTTCCGGTCCCAGAGGTCCCCGTGGAATTCCTGGCCCTCGGGTAGGTCCCTCCGGAAAAATTCCCGACTCGGCTTCCTGAATCCAAGCCCTTCCTTGTCCCATCACCTCCCGCTGCCACATCCAGGGTTGATCCCAGAACATCCTTGGCCCGGGAATGTTGGTTTTCCTCCTGCCCCCCGGAGAAGTTCCGGTCTCCTTCTGGCCAGGAGACCCTCTGGAGTCACATCCTCTGGAATTCCTGGAGTTCCCGGCGGGATGCTTTGAGGAGATGGGATCTGAGGGTGTGTGGTGGCCATGATTTGTCCTCTCCATCCTTGGAATTCTGGATCTTTGAAGCTCCTGGATCCAGATCCATGGAGAATTCTGGATCTCTGGGAATCCTGGATCCAGATCCATGGAGAATTGTGGATCTTTGGGACTCCTGGATCCAGATCCATGGGAAGTTGAGGATCCATGGAGAATTCCTCAATTCCCTTTGAGACTCCTGGATCCAGATCCATGGAGAATTGGGGATCCATGGAGAATTCCTCAATTCTCTTTGGGACTCTTGGATCCAGATCCATGGAGAATTGAGGATCTTTGAGACTCCTGGATC
>NW_020923908.1:7527-9448 GCF_003984885.1 Neopelma chrysocephalum | reverse complement strand
CATGGAGAATTGAGGATCTTTGAGACTCCTGGATCCAGATCCATGGAAAATTGTGGATCTTTGAGGCTCTTGGATCCAGATCCATGGAGAATTTTGTCTGGAATTCTGATCCATCCCTCCAGGGTGACGAGGGCATCGTGGGACTCCGTGGTCCCGTGGGAATGATGGTGAGTGTTAATTTTATATATAAAATATAAATAAATAATATTTATATTATGTTTGTATTAATTATATCTAATCTAAATAAATAATATTTATATTTATATTAATTATATCTGATCTAAATAAATAATATTTATATTATATTGATATTAATTATGTCTAATCTAAATAAGTCATTTATATTGCATTTATAATAATAAAGTATCTAAATAAATTATATTTATACTATATTTATATTAATTATATCTAATCTAAATAAATAATATTTATATTGTATTTATATTATTAATATGTAATCGAAATAAATAATATTTATATTATATTTATATTAATTATGTCTAATATAAATAATATTTATATTATATTTATAATAAAAATATAGTATCTAAATAAATTATATTTATACTATATTTATATTAATTATATCTAATGTAAATAAGTCATATTTATATCATTAATATGAATAATATATAAAAAGAAATAGAAGATGTAAACTGAAATAAAAAGAAAATAAAAGAGAAAATTAAGAAGAAATATATAAATAAAAATAGAAATAAATAAAATAAACAAAAATAAAAGAAAAATAAAGAATAATTAAGGTAAATAAATAAATAAAATTTAAAAATTAAAAAATTGAATAAAAATAAAATAAGGAAGAAGGTAAAGAAGAAAAAACAAATATAAATAAAATTAAGTAAAATAAATAAAAATTAAGTGAAAAAGAAAAAAGAAATAAAATAAATATAAAGAACTAAATAAAAATGTAAATAAATAAATTAAAGAAAAATGAAATTACAAAAAAATAAGAAAGAAAATAAAGAAGAAAAACATACATGAAAATAAAAATAAATAAGTAAAATTGAAATAAAATAAAATAAAAATAAAATAAAGAAAAATGAAATAAAAATATAAATAAATAGAATAAAATAAATAAAAGTGAAATTAAAAGAAAAGAAAAGAGAAAATAAATATAAATAAAAAGAAAATAAAAAAGAAAATCAAGAAGAAAAATATATAAAAAGAAAAATAAATAAAATAAGTAAAAATGAATTTAAAAAAAGAAAAAATAAAATAAAAATAAATAAAAATTAAATAAAAATATAAAATAAATAAAATAAATTAAAGTAAAATTACAAGAAAATAAAAAAGAAAATAAAGAAGAAAAACATGAATGAAAATAAAAATAAATAAAGAAAATTGAAATAAAAATAAAATAAAAATAAAATAAAAATAAAGAAAAATGAAATGAAAATATAAATAAAATAAAATAAATGAAAATTAAATTAAAAGAAAAAAGAAAAGAAAAAAGAAAATAAATATCAATAAAAATTAAACTAAAAGAAAATAAAAAAGAAAATTAAGAGGAAAAATAGAAATAGAAATAGAAATAGAAATAGAAATAAATAACATAAGTAAAAATGAAATTAAAAAATAAAATAAAAATGAATAAAAATTAAATAAAAGCTAAAATAAATTAAAGTGAAATTACAAGAAAATAAAAAAGAAAATAAAGAATAAAAATATAAATGAAAATAGAAATAAATAAAATAAGTAAAAATGAAATAAAAATAAAAAATAAAATAAAAACAAAGAAAAATGAAATAAAAATATAAATGAAATAAAAATATAAATAAAATAAAATAAATAAAAGTGAAAAGAAAAGAAAGGAAAAGAAAAGAAAGGAAAAGAAAAGAAAGGAAAAGAAAAGAAAGGAAAAGAAAAGAAAAGAAAAGAAAAGAAAAGAAAAGAAAAGAAAAGA